>NW_027193344.1:0-300000 GCF_032444005.1 Ranitomeya imitator | reverse complement strand
GTATAGAGTGTAGAGTGTAGGGTATAGAGTGTAGGGTATAGAGTGTAGGGTATAGAGTGTAGGGCATAGAGTGTAGGGTATAGAGTGTAGGGTGTAGAGTGTAGGGTATAGAGTGTATGGTATAGAGTGTAGGGTATAGAGTGTAGGGTGTAGAGTGTAGGGTATAGAGTGTAGGGTATAGAGTGTAGGGTATAGAGTGTAGGGTATAGAGTGTAGGGAATAGAGTGTAGAGTGTAAGGTATAGAGTGTAGAGTGTAGGGTATAGAGTGTAGGGTATAGACTGTAGGGTATAGAGTGTAGGGTATAGAGTGCAGGGTATAGATTGTAGAGTGTAGGCTATAGAGTGTAGGGTATAGAGTGTAGAGTGTAGGGTATAGAGTGTAGGGTATAGAGTGTAGGGTATAGAGTGTAGGGTATAGAGTGTAGAGTGTAGGGTATAGTGTGTAGGGTATAGAGTGCAGGGTGTAGAGTGTAGGGTATAGAGTGTAGGGTATAGAGTGTAGAGTGTAGGGTATAGAGTGTACGCAATAGAGTGTATGGTATAGAGTGTAGGGTATAGATTGTAGAGTGTATGGTATAGAGTGTAGGGTATAGAGTGTAGGGTGTAGAGTGTATGTTATAGAGTGTAGGGTATAGAGTGTAGGGTAGAGAGTGTAGAGTGTAGGGTATAGAGTGTAGGGTATAGAGTGTAGGGTATAGATTGTAGAGTGTAGGCTATAGAGTGTAGGGTATAGAGTGTAGAGTGTCGGGATTAGAGTGTAGGGTATAGAGTGTGGGATGTAGAGTGTAGGGTATAGAGTGTAGAGTGTAGGATATAGAGTGTATGGTATAGAGTGTAGGGTATAGAGTGTAGGGTGTAGAGTGTAGGGTATAGAGTGTAGGGAATAGAGTGTAGGGTATAGAGTGTAGGGTATAGAGTGTAGGGTGTAGAGTGTAGGGTATAGAGTGTATGGTATAGAGTGTAGGGTATAGAATGTATGGTATAGAGTGTAGAGTGTAGGATATAGAGTGTAGGGTATAGAGTGTAGAGTGTAGGGTATAGAGTGTAGGGTATAGAGTGTAGGGTATAGAGTGTAGAGTGTAGGGATTAGAGTGTAGGGTATAGAGTGTAGGGTATAGAGTGTAGAGTGTAGGGTAGAGAGTGTAGGATATAGAGTGTAGAGTGTAGGGTATAGAGTGTAGGGTATAGAGTGTAGGGTATAGAGTGTAGAGTGTAGGGTATAGAGTGTAGGGTATAGAGTGTAGGGTATAGAGTGTAGAGTGTAGGGTATAGAGTGTAGGGTATAGAGTGTAGGGTATAGAGTGTAGGGCATAGAGTGTAGGGTATAAAGTGTAGGGTGTAGAGTGTAGGGTATAGAGTGTAGGGTATAGAGTGTAGAGTGTAGGGTATAGAGTGTAGGGTATAGAGTGTAGGGTACAGAGTGTATAGTATAGAGTGTAGGGTATAGAGTGTAGGGTATGGAGTGTATGGTATAGAGTGTAGGGTATAGAGTGTATGTTATAGAGTGTAGGGTATAGAGTGTAGAGTGTAGGGTATAGAGTGTAGAGTGTAGAGTGTAGGGTATAGAGTGTAGGGTATAGAGTGTAGGGTATAGAGTGTAGAGTGTAGGGTATAGAGTGTAGGGTATAGAGTGTAGGGTATAGAGTGTAGGGCATAGAGTGTAGGGTATAAAGTGTAGGGTGTAGAGTGTAGGGTATAGAGTGTAGGGTATAGAGTGTAGAGTGTAGGGTATAGAGTGTAGGGTATAGAGTGTAGGGTATAGAGTGTAGGGTATAGAGTGTAGGGTATAGAGTGTAGAGTGTAGGGTATAGCGTGTACAGTGTCGGGTATAGAGTGTAGGGTATAGAGTGTAGGGTATAGAGTGTAGGGTATAGAGTGTAGAGTGTAGGGTATAGAGTGTAGAGTGTAGGGTATAGAGTGTATGGTATAGAGTGTAGGGTATAGAGTGTAGGGTGTAGAGCGTTGGGTATAGAGTGTAGGGTATAGAGAGTAGGGTATAGAGTGTAGGGTATAGAGTGTAGGGAATAGAGTGTAGAGTGTAAGGTATAGAGTGTAGAGTGTAGGGTATAGAGTGTAGGGTATAGAGTGTAGAGTGTAGGGATTAGAGTGTAGGGTATAGAGTGTAGGGTATAGTGTGTAGGGTATAGAGTGTAGAGTGTAGGGTATAGAGTGTAGAGTGTAGGGTATAGAGTGTAGGGTATAGAGTGTAGAGTGTAGGGTATAGAGTGTAGGGTATAGAGTGTAGGGTATAGAGTGTAGAGTGTAGGGTATAGAGTGTAGGGTATAGAGTGTAGGGTATAGAGTGTAGGGCATAGAGTGTAGGGTATAGAGTGTAGGGTATAGAGTGTAGAGTGTAGGGTATAGAGTGTAGGGTATAGAGTGTAGGGTATAGAGTGTAGAGTGTAGGGCATAGAGTGTAGAGTGTAGGGTATAGAGTGTATGGTATAGAGTGTAGAGTATAGAGTGTAGGGTGTAGAGTGTAGGGTATAGAGTGTAGGGTATAGAGTGTAGGGTATAGAGTGTAGGGAATAGAGTGTTGAGTGTAAGGTACAGAGTGTAGAGTGTAGGGCATAGAGTGTAGAGTGTAGGGTATAGAGTGTAGGGTATAGAGTGTAGGGTATAGAGTGTAGGGTATACAGTGTAGGGTATAGAGTGTAGAGTGTAGGGTATAGAGTGTAGAGTGTAGGGTATAGAGTGTAGAGTGTAGGGCATAGAGTGTAGATTGTAGGGTATAGAGTGTAGGGTATAGAGTGTAGGGAATAGAGTGTAGGGTATAGAGTGTAGAGTGTAGGGTATAGAGTGTAGAGTGTAGGGTATAGAGTGTAGGGTATAGAGTGTAGGGTACAGAGTGTAGGGTATAGAGTGTAGGGTAGAGAGTGTAGAGTGTAGGGTATAGAGTGTAGGGTATAGAGTGTAGGATATAGAGTGTAGAGTGTAGGGATTAGAGAGTAGGGTATAGAGTGTAGGGTGTGGAGTGTAGGGTATAGAGTGTAGAGTGTAGGGTATAGAGTGTATGGTATAGAGTGTAGGGTATAGAGTGTAGGGTGTAGAGTGTAGGGTATAGAGTGTAGGGTATAGAGTGTAGGGTATAGAGTGTAGGGTATAGAGTGTAGGGAATAGAGTGTAGAGTGTAAGGTATAGAGTGTAGAGTGTAGGGTATAGAGTGTAGGGTATAGAGTGTAGAGTGTAGGGATTAGAGTGTAGGGTATAGAGTGTAGGGTGTAGAGTGTAGGGCATAGAGTGTAGGGTATAGAGTGTAGGGTATAGAGTGTAGGGAATAGAGTGTAGAGTGTAAGGTATAGAGTGTAGAGTGTAGGGTATAGAGTGTAGTGTATAGAGTGTGGAGTGTAGGGATTAGAGTGTAGGGTATAGAGTGTAGGGTATAGTGTGTAGGATATAGAGTGTAGAGTGTAGGGTATAAAGTGTAGAGTGTAGGGTATAGAGTGTAGGGTATAGAGTGTAGGGTATAGAGTGTAGGGCATAGAGTGTAGGGTATAGAGTGTAGGGTATAGAGTGTAGAGTGTAGGGTATAGAGTGTAGGGTATAGAGTGTAGGGTATAGAGTGTAGAGTGTAGGGTATAGAGTGTAGGGTATAGAGTGTAGGGTATAGAGTGTAGGGCATAGAGTGTAGGGTATAGAGTGTAGGGTATAGAGTGTAGGGTGTAGAGTGTAGGGTATAGATTTTAGGGTATAGAGTGTAGGGTATAGAGTGTAGAGTGTAGGGCATAGAGTGTAGAGTGTAGGGTATAGAGTGTAGAATATAGAGTGTAGGGTAGAGAGTGTAGGGTAGAGAGTGTAGAGTGTAGGGATTAGAGTGTAGGGTATAGAGTGTAGGGTGTAGAGTGTAGGGCATAGATTGTAGAGTGTAGGGTATAGAGTGTATGGTATAGAGTGTAGAGTATAGAGTGTAGGGTGTAGAGTGTAGGGTATAGAGTGTAGGGTATAGAGTGTAGGGTATAGAGTGTAGGGAATAGAGTGTTGAGTGTAAGGTACAGAGTGTAGAGTGTAGGGCATAGAGTGTAGAGTGTAGGGTATAGAGTGTAGGGTATAGAGTGCAGGGTATAGAGTGTAGGGTATACAGTGTAGGGTATAGAGTGTAGAGTGTAGGGTATAGAGTGTAGAGTGTAGGGTATAGAGTGTAGAGTGTAGGGCATAGAGTGTAGATTGTATGGTATAGAGTGTAGGGTATAGAGTGTAGGGTATAGAGTGTAGGGTATAGAGTGTAGAGTGTAGGGTATAGAGTGTAGAGTGTAGGGTATAGAGTGTAGGGTACAGAGTGTAAGGTATAGAGTGTAGGGTAGAGAGTGTAGAGTGTAGGGTATAGAGTGTAGGGTATAGAGTGTAGGGTATAGAGTGTAGGGATTAGAGTGTAGGGTATGGAGTGTAGGGTGTGGAGTGTAGGGTATGGAGTGTAGAGTGTAGGGTATAGAGTGTATGGTATAGAGTGTAGGGTATAGAGTGTAGGGTGTAGAGTGTAGGGTATAGAGTGTAGGGTATAGAGTGTAGGGTATAGAGTGTAGGGTATAGAGTGTAGGGAATAGAGTGTAGAGTGTAAGGTATAGAGTGTAGAGTGTAGGGTATAGAGTGTAAGGTATAGAGTGTAGAGTGTAGGGATTAGAGTGTAGGGTATAGAGTGTAGGGTGTAGAGTGTAGGGTATAGAGTGTAGAGTATAGGGTATAGAGTGTAGGGTGTAGAGTGTAGGGTATAGAGTGTAGGGTATAGAGTGTAGGGTATAGAGTGTAGGGTATAGAGTGTAGGGAATAGAGTGTGGAGTGTAAGGTATAGAGTGTAGAGTGTAGGGTATAAAGTGTAGGGTATAGACTGTAGGGTATAGAGTGTAGGGTATAGATTGTAGCGTGTAGGCTATAGAGTGTAGGGTATACAGTGTAGAGTGTAGGGTATAGAGTGTAGGGTATAGAGTGTAGGGTATAGAGTGTAGGGTATAGAGTGTAGAGTGTAGGGTATAGTGTGTAATGTATAGAGTGCAGGGTGTAGAGTGTAGGGTATAGAGTGTAGGGTATAGAGTGTAGAGTGTAGGGTATAGAGTGTATGCTATAGAGTGTATGGTGTAGAGTGTATGGTATAGAGTGTAGGGTTTAGAGTGTTGAGTGTATGGTATAGAGTGTAGAGTGTAGTATGTTATAGAGTGTATGGTATAGAGTGTAGGGTAGAGAGTGTAGAGTGTAGGGTATAGAGTGTAGGGTATAGAGTGTAGGGTATAGAGTGTAGAGTGTAGGGATTAGAGTGTAGGGTATAGAGTGTAGTGTGTAGAGTGTAGGGTATAGAGTGTAGAGTGTAGGGTATAGAGTGTATGGTATAGAGTGTAGGGTATAGAGTGTAGGGTGTAGAGTGTAGGGTATAGAGTGTAGGGTATAGAGTGTAGGGTATAGAGTGTAGGGAATAGAGTGTAGAGTGTAAGGTATAGAGTGTAGAGTATAGGGTATAAATTGTAGGGTATAGAGTTTAGAGTGCAGGGATTAGAGTGTAGGGTATAGAGTGTAGGGTGTAGAGTGTAGGGTATAGAGTGTAGAGTGTAGGGTATAGAGTGTATGGTATAGAGTGTAGGGTATAGAGTGTAGGGTGTAGAGTGTAGGGTATAGAGTGTAGGGTATAGAGTGTAGGGTATAGAGTGTAAGGTATAGAGTGTAGGGAATAGAGTGTAGAGTGTAAAGTATAGAGTGTAGAGTGTAGGGTATAGAGTGTAGGGTATAGACTGTAGGGTATAGAGTGTAGGGTATAGATTGTAGGCTATAGAGTGTAGGGTATAGAGTGTAGGGTATAGAGTGTAGGGTATAGAGTGTAGGGTATAGAGTGTAGGGCATAGAGTGTAGAGTGTAGGGTATAGTGTGTAGGGTATAGAGTGCAGGGTGTAGAGTGTAGGGTATAGAGTGTAGGGTATAGAATGTAGAGTGTAGGGTATAGAGTGTATGCTATAGAGTGTATGGTGTAGAGTGTATGGTATAGAGTGTAGGGTATAGCGTGTAGAGTGTAGGGTATAGAGTGTAGGGTATAGAGTGTAGGGTATAGAGTGTATGTTATAGAGTGTAGGGTATAGAGTGTAGAGTGTAGGGTATAGAATGTAGAGTGTAGGGTATAGAGTGTAGGGTATAGAGTGTAGGGTATAGAGTGTAGAGTGCAGGGTATAGAGTTTAGAGTGTAGGGTATAGAGTGTAGGGTATAGAGTGTAAGGTATAGAGTGTAGGGTGTAGAGTGTAGGGTATAGAGTGTAGGGTATAGAGTGTAGGGTATAGAGTGTACGGTATAGAGTGTAGGGTACAGAGTGTATAGTATAGAGTGTAGGGTATAGAGTGTAGGGTATAGAGTGTATGGTATAGAGTGTAGGGTATAGAGTGTATGTTATAGAGTGTAGGGTATAGAGTGTAGAGTGTAGGGTATAGAGTGTAGAGTGTAGAGTGTAGGGTATAGAGTGTAGAGTGTAGGGTATAGAGTGTAGAGTGTAGGGTGTAGAGTATAGAGTGTAGGGTATAGAGTGTAGGGTATAGAGTGTAAGGTGTAGAGTGTAGGGTATAGAGTGTAGGGTATAGAGTGTAGGGTATAGCGTGTAGGGTATAGAGTGTAGGGTATAGAGTGTAGAGTGTAGGGTATAGAGTTTAGAGTGTAGGGTATAGAGTGTAGGGTATAGAGTGTAAGGTATAGAGTGTAGGGTGTAGAGTGTAGGGTATAGAGTGTAGGGTATAGAGTGTAGGGTATAGAGTGTACGGTATAGAGTGTAGGGTATAGAGTGTATGGTATAGAGTGTAGGGTATAGAGTGTAGGGTATAGAGTGTATGGTATAGATTGTAGGGTATAGAGTGTAGGGTGTAGCGTGTATGTGATAGAGTGTAGGGTATAGAGTGTAGGGTATAGAGTTTAGAGTGTAGGGTATAGAGAGTAGGGTATAGAGTGTAAGGTATAGAGTGTAGGGTGTAGAGTGTAGGGTATAGAGTGTAGGGCATAGGGTGTAGGGTATAGAGTGTAGGGTATAGAGTGTAGGGTGTAGCGTGTATGTGATAGAGTGTAGGGTATAGAGTGTAGGGTATAGAGTTTAGAGTGTAGGGTATAGAGAGTAGGGTATAGAGTGTAAGGTATAGAGTGTAGGGTGTAGAGTGTAGGGTATAGAGTGTAGGGCATAGGGTGTAGGGTATAGAGTGTAGGGTATAGAGTGTAGAGTGTAGGGTATAGAGTGTATGGTATAGAGTGTAGGATATAGAGTGTAGAGTGTAGGGTATAGAGTGTAGGGTATTGAGTGTAGGGTATAGAGTGTAGGGTATAGAGTGTAGGGTATAGAGTGTAGAGTGTAGGGTATAGAGTGTAGAGTGTAGGGTATAGAGTGTAGGGTATATAGTGTAGAGTGTAGGGTATAGAGTGTAGGGTATAGAGTGTAGGGTATAGAGTGTAGGGTATAGAGTGCAGGGTATAGAGTGTAGAGTGTAGGGTATAGAGTGTAGAGTGTAGGGTATAGAGTGTAGGGTATAGAGTGTAGGGTATAGAGTGTAGAGTGTAGGGTATAGAGTGTAGGGTATAGAGTGTAGGGAGCAGAGTGTAGGGTATAGAGTGTAGGGTTCAGAGTGTAGGGTATAGAGTGTAGGGTATAGAGTGTAGGTCATAGAGTGTAGGGTATAGAGTGTAGGGCATAGAGTGTAGGGTATAGAGTGTAGGGTATAGAGTGTAGGGTGTAGAGTGTAGGGTATAGATTTTAGGGTATAGAGTGTAGGGTATAGAGTGTAGAGTGTAGGGCATAGAGTGTAGAGTGTAGGGTATAGAGTGTAGAATATAAAGTGTAGGGTAGAGAGTGTAGGGTAGAGAGTGTAGAGTGTAGGGATTAGAGTGTAGGGTATAGAGTGTAGGGTGTAGAGTGTAGGGCATAGAGTGTAGAGTGTAGGGTATAGAGTGTATGGTATAGAGTGTAGAGTATAGAGTGTAGGGTGTAGAGTGTAGGGTATAGAGTGTAGGGTATAGAGTGTAGGGTATAGAGTGTAGGGAATAGAGTGTTGAGTGTAAGGTACAGAGTGTAGAGTGTAGGGCATAGAGTGTAGAGTGTAGGGTATAGAGTGTAGGGTATAGAGTGCAGGGTATAGAGTGTAGGGTATACAGTGTAGGGTATAGAGTGTAGAGTGTAGGGTATAGAGTGTAGAGTGTAGGGTATAGAGTGTAGGGTATAGAGTGCAGGGTATAGAGTGTAGGGTATACAGTGTAGGGTATAGAGTGTAGAGTGTAGGGTATAGAGTGTAGAGTGTAGGGTATAGAGTTTAGAGTGTAGGGCATAGAGTGTAGATTGTAGGGTATAGAGTGTAGGGTATAGAGTGTAGGGTATAGAGTGTAGGGTATAGAGTGTAGAGTGTAGGGTATAGAGTGTAGAGTGTAGGGTATAGAGTGTAGGGTACAGAGTGTAAGGTATAGAGTGTAGGGTAGAGAGTGTAGAGTGTAGGGTATAGAGTGTAGGGTATAGAGTGTAGGGTATAGAGTGTAGAGTGTAGGGATTAGAGTGTAGGGTATAGAGTGTAGGGTGTGGAGTGTAGGGTATAGAGTGTAGAGTGTAGGGTATAGAGTGTATGGTATAGAGTGTAGGGTATAGAGTGTAGGGTGTAGTGTGTAGGGTATAGAGTGTAGGGTATAGAGTGTAGGGTATAGAGTGTAGGGAATAGAGTGTAGAGTGTAAGGTATAGAGTGTAGAGTGTAGGGTATAGAGTGTAAGGTATAGAGTGTAGAGTGTAGGGATTAGAGTGTAGGGTATAGAGTGTAGGGTGTAGAGTGTAGGGTATAGAGTGTAGAGTGTAGGGTATAGAGTGTATGGTATAGAGTGTAGGGTATAGAGTGTAGGGTGTAGAGTGTAGGGTATAGAGTGTAGGGTATAGAGTGTAGGGTATAGAGTGTAGGGTATAGAGTGTAGGGAATAGAGTGTGGAGTGTAAGGTATAGAGTGTAGAGTGTAGGGTATAGAGTGTAGGGTATAGACTGTAGGGTATAGAGTGTAGGGTATAGAGTGTAGGGTATAGATTGTAGCGTGTAGGCTATAGAGTGTAGGGTATACAGTGTAGAGTGTAGGGTATAGAGTGTAGGGTATAGAGTGTAGGGTATAGAGTGTAGGGTATAGAGTGTAGAGTGTAGGGTATAGTGTGTAGGGTATAGAGTGCAGGGTGTAGAGTGTAGGGTATAGAGTGTAGGGTATAGAGTGTAGAGTGTAGGGTATAGAGTGTATGCTATAGAGTGTATGGTGTAGAGTGTATGGTATAGAGTGTAGGGTATAGAGTGTTGAGTGTATGGTATAGAGTGTAGAGTGTAGAGTGTAGGGTATAGAGTGTATGTTATAGAGTGTAGGGTATAGAGTGTAGGGTAGAGAGTGTAGAGTGTAGGGTATAGAGTGTAGGGTATAGAGTGTAGGGTATAGAGTGTAGAGTGTAGGGATTAGAGTGTAGGGTATAGAGTGTAGTGTGTAGAGTGTAGGGTATAGAGTGTAGAGTGTAGGGTATAGAGTGTATGGTATAGAGTGTAGGGTATAGAGTGTAGGGTGTAGAGTGTAGGGTATAGAGTGTAGGGTATAGAGTGTAGGGTATAGAGTGTAAGGTATAGAGTGTAGGGAATAGAGTGTAGAGTGTAAAGTATAGAGTGTAGAGTGTAGGGTATAGAGTGTAGGGTATAGACTGTAGGGTATAGAGTGTAGGGTATAGATTGTAGGCTATAGAGTGTAGGGTATAGAGTGTAGGGTATAGAGTGTAGGGTATAGAGTGTAGGGTATAGAGTGTAGGGTATAGAGTGTAGAGTGTAGGGTATAGTGTGTAGGGTATAGAGTGCAGGGTGTAGAGTGTAGGGTATAGAGTGTAGGGTATAGAATGTAGAGTGTAGGGTATAGAGTGTATGCTACAGAGTGTATGGTGTAGAGTGTATGGTATAGAGTGTAGGGTATAGAGTGTAGAGTGTAGGGTATAGAGTGTAGGGTATAGAGTGTAGGGTATAGAGTGTATGTTATAGAGTGTAGGGTATAGAGTGTAGAGTGTAGGGTATAGAATGTAGAGTGTAGGGTATAGAGTGTAGGGTATAGAGTGTAGGGTATAGAGTGTAGGGTGTAGAGTGTAGGGTATAGAGTGTAGGGTATAGAGTGTAGAGTGCAGGGTATAGAGTTTAGAGTGTAGGGTATAGAGTGTAGGGTATAGAGTGTAAGGTATAGAGTGTAGGGTGTAGAGTGTAGGGTATAGAGTGTAGGGTATAGAGTGTAGGGTATAGAGTGTACGGTATAGAGTGTAGGGTACAGAGTGTAAAGTATAGAGTGTAGGGTATACAGTGTAGGGTATAGAGTGTATGGTATAGAGTGTAGGGTATAGAGTGTATGTTATAGAGTGTAGGGTATAGAGTGTAGAGTGTAGGGTATAGAGTGTAGAGTGTAGAGTGTAGGGTATAGAGTGTAGAGTGTAGGGTATAGAGTGTAGAGTGTAGGGTATAGAGTTTAGAGTGTAGGGTATAGAGTGTAGGGTATAGAGTGTAAGGTGTAGAGTGTAGGGTATAGAGTGTAGGGTATAGAGTGTAGGGTATAGAGTGTAGGGTATAGAGTGTAGAGTGTAGGGTATAGAGTTTAGAGTGTAGGGTATAGAGTGTAGGGTATAGAGTGTAAGGTATAGAGTGTAGGGTGTAGAGTGTAGGGTATAGAGTGTAGGGTATAGAGTGTAGGGTATAGAGTGTACGGTATAGAGTGTAGGGTATAGAGTGTATGGTATAGAGTGTAGGGTATAGAGTGTAGGGTATAGAGTGTATGGTATAGATTGTAGGGTATAGAGTGTAGGGTGTAGCGTGTATGTTATAGAGTGTAGGGTATAGAGTGTAGGGTATAGAGTTTAGAGTGTAGGGTATAGAGAGTAGGGTATAGAGTGTAAGGTATAGAGTGTAGGGTGTAGAGTGTAGGGTATAGAGTGTAGGGCATAGGGTGTAGGGTATAGAGTGTAGGGTATAGAGTGTAGAGTGTAGGGTATAGAGTGTAGGGTATAGAGTGTAGGGTATAGAGTGTAGAGTGTAGGGTATAGAGTGTAGGGTATTGAGTGTAGGGTATAGAGTGTAGGGTATAGAGTGTAGAGTGTAGGGTATAGAGTGTAGAGTGTAGGGTATAGAGTGTAGGGTATATAGTGTAGAGTGTAGGGTATAGAGTGTAGGGTATAGAGTGTAGGGTATAGAGTGTAGGGTATAGCGTGTAGAGTGTAGGGTATAGAGTGTAGAGTGTAGGGTATAGAGTGTAGGGTATAGAGTGTAGGGTATATAGTGTAGGGTATAGAGTGTAGAGTGTAGGGTATAGAGTGTAGCGTATAGAGTGTAGGGAGTAGAGTGTAGGGTATAGAGTGTAGGGTGTGGAGTGTAGGGTATAGAGTGTAGAGTGTAGGGTATAGAGTGTATGGTATAGAGTGTAGGGTATAGAGTGTAGGGTGTAGAGTGTAGGGTATAGAGTGTAGGGTATAGAGTGTAGGGTATAGAGTGTAGGGAATAGAGTGTAGAGTGTAAGGTATAGAGTGTAGAGTGTAGGGTATAGAGTGTAAGGTATAGAGTGTAGAGTGTAGGGATTAGAGTGTAGGGTATAGAGTGTAGGGTGTAGAGTGTAGGGTATAGAGTGTAGAGTGTAGGGTATAGAGTGTATGGTATAGAGTGTAGGGTATAGAGTGTAGGGTGTAGAGTGTAGGGTATAGAGTGTAGGGTATAGAGTGTAGGGTATAGAGTGTAGGGTATAGAGTGTAGGGAATAGAGTGTGGAGTGTAAGGTATAGAGTGTAGAGTGTAGGGTATAGAGTGTAGGGTATAGACTGTAGGGTATAGAGTGTAGGGTATAGAGTGTAGGGTATAGATTGTAGCGTGTAGGCTATAGAGTGTAGGGTATACAGTGTAGAGTGTAGGGTATAGAGTGTAGGGTATAGAGTGTAGGGTATAGAGTGTAGGGTATAGAGTGTAGAGTGTAGGGTATAGTGTGTAGGGTATAGAGTGCAGGGTGTAGAGTGTAGGGTATAGAGTGTAGGGTATAGAGTGTAGAGTGTAGGGTATAGAGTGTATGCTATAGAGTGTATGGTGTAGAGTGTATGGTATAGAGTGTAGGGTATAGAGTGTTGAGTGTATGGTATAGAGTGTAGAGTGTAGAGTGTAGGGTATAGAGTGTATGTTATAGAGTGTAGGGTATAGAGTGTAGGGTAGAGAGTGTAGAGTGTAGGGTATAGAGTGTAGGGTATAGAGTGTAGGGTATAGAGTGTAGAGTGTAGGGATTAGAGTGTAGGGTATAGAGTGTAGTGTGTAGAGTGTAGGGTATAGAGTGTAGAGTGTAGGGTATAGAGTGTATGGTATAGAGTGTAGGGTATAGAGTGTAGGGTGTAGAGTGTAGGGTATAGAGTGTAGGGTATAGAGTGTAGGGTATAGAGTGTAAGGTATAGAGTGTAGGGAATAGAGTGTAGAGTGTAAAGTATAGAGTGTAGAGTGTAGGGTATAGAGTGTAGGGTATAGACTGTAGGGTATAGAGTGTAGGGTATAGATTGTAGGCTATAGAGTGTAGGGTATAGAGTGTAGGGTATAGAGTGTAGGGTATAGAGTGTAGGGTATAGAGTGTAGGGTATAGAGTGTAGAGTGTAGGGTATAGTGTGTAGGGTATAGAGTGCAGGGTGTAGAGTGTAGGGTATAGAGTGTAGGGTATAGAATGTAGAGTGTAGGGTATAGAGTGTATGCTACAGAGTGTATGGTGTAGAGTGTATGGTATAGAGTGTAGGGTATAGAGTGTAGAGTGTAGGGTATAGAGTGTAGGGTATAGAGTGTAGGGTATAGAGTGTATGTTATAGAGTGTAGGGTATAGAGTGTAGAGTGTAGGGTATAGAATGTAGAGTGTAGGGTATAGAGTGTAGGGTATAGAGTGTAGGGTATAGAGTGTAGGGTGTAGAGTGTAGGGTATAGAGTGTAGGGTATAGAGTGTAGAGTGCAGGGTATAGAGTTTAGAGTGTAGGGTATAGAGTGTAGGGTATAGAGTGTAAGGTATAGAGTGTAGGGTGTAGAGTGTAGGGTATAGAGTGTAGGGTATAGAGTGTAGGGTATAGAGTGTACGGTATAGAGTGTAGGGTACAGAGTGTATAGTATAGAGTGTAGGGTATAGAGTGTAGGGTATAGAGTGTATGGTATAGAGTGTAGGGTATAGAGTGTATGTTATAGAGTGTAGGGTATAGAGTGTAGAGTGTAGGGTATAGAGTGTAGAGTGTAGAGTGTAGGGTATAGAGTGTAGAGTGTAGGGTATAGAGTGTAGAGTGTAGGGTATAGAGTTTAGAGTGTAGGGTATAGAGTGTAGGGTATAGAGTGTAAGGTGTAGAGTGTAGGGTATAGAGTGTAGGGTATAGAGTGTAGGGTATAGAGTGTAGGGTATAGAGTGTAGGGTATAGAGTGTAGAGTGTAGGGTATAGAGTTTAGAGTGTAGGGTATAGAGTGTAGGGTATAGAGTGTAAGGTATAGAGTGTAGGGTGTAGAGTGTAGGGTATAGAGTGTAGGGTATAGAGTGTAGGGTATAGAGTGTACGGTATAGAGTGTAGGGTATAGAGTGTATGGTATAGAGTGTAGGGTATAGAGTGTAGGGTATAGAGTGTATGGTATAGATTGTAGGGTATAGAGTGTAGGGTGTAGCGTGTATGTTATAGAGTGTAGGGTATAGAGTGTAGGGTATAGAGTTTAGAGTGTAGGGTATAGAGAGTAGGGTATAGAGTGTAAGGTATAGAGTGTAGGGTGTAGAGTGTAGGGTATAGAGTGTAGGGCATAGGGTGTAGGGTATAGAGTGTAGGGTATAGAGTGTAGAGTGTAGGGTATAGAGTGTAGGGTATAGAGTGTAGGGTATAGAGTGTAGAGTGTAGGGTATAGAGTGTAGGGTATTGAGTGTAGGGTATAGAGTGTAGGGTATAGAGTGTAGAGTGTAGGGTATAGAGTGTAGAGTGTAGGGTATAGAGTGTAGGGTATATAGTGTAGAGTGTAGGGTATAGAGTGTAGGGTATAGAGTGTAGGGTATAGAGTGTAGGGTATAGCATGTAGAGTGTAGGGTATAGAGTGTAGAGTGTAGGGTATAGAGTGTAGGGTATAGAGTGTAGGGTATAGAGTGTAGGGTATAGAGTGTAGAGTGTAGGGTATAGAGTGTAGCGTATAGAGTGTAGGGAGTAGAGTGTAGGGTATAGAGTGTAGGGTTCAGAGTGTAGGGTATAGAGTGTAGGGTATAGAGTGTATGGTATAGAGTGTAGGGTATAGAGTGTAGGGTATAGAGTGTAGGGTATAGAGTGTAGGGTATAGAGTGTAGAGTGTAGGGTATAGAGTGTAGGGTATAGAGTGTAGGGTAGAGAGTGTAGAGTGTAGGGTATAGAGTGTAGGGTATAGAGTGTAGGGTATAGAGTGTAGGGTGTAGAGTGTAGGGTATAGAGTGTAGGGTATAGAGTGTAGGGTATAGAGTGTAGGGAATAGAGTGTAGAGTGTAAGGTATAGAGTGTAGGGTATAGAGTGTACGGTATAGAGTGTAGGGTATAGAGTGTATGGTATAGAGTGTAGGGTATAGAGTGTAGGGTAGAGAGTGTAGAGTGTAGGGTATAGAGTGTAGGGTATAGAGTGTAGGGTATAGAGTGTAGGGTGTAGAGTGTAGGGTATAGAGTGTAGGGTATAGAGTGTAGGGTATAGAGTGTAGGGAATAGAGTGTAGAGTGTAAGGTATAGAGTGTAGGGTATAGAGTGTACGGTATAGAGTGTAGGGTATAGAGTGTATGGTATAGAGTGTAGGGTATAGAGTGTAGAGTGTAGGGAATAGAGTGTAGGGATTAGAGTGTAGGGTATAGAGTGTAGGGTGTAGAGTGTAGGGTATAGAGTGTAGAGTGTAGGGTATAGAGTGTATGGTATAGAGTGTAGGGTATAGAGTGTAGGGTGTAGAGTGTAGGGTATAGAGTGTAGGGTATAGAGTGAAGGGTATAGAGTGTAGGGTATAGAGTGTAGGGAATAGAGTGTAGAGTGTAAGGTATAGAGTGTAGAGTGTAGGGTATAGAGTGTAGGGTATAGAGTGTAGAGTGTTGGGATTAGAGTGTAGGGTATAGAGTGTAGGGTGTAGAGTGTAGGGTATAGAATGTAGAGTGTAGGGTATAGAGTATATGGTATAGAGTGTAGGGTATAGAGTGTAGGGTGTAGAGTATAGGGTATAGAGTGTAGGGTATAGAGTGTAGGGTATAGAGTGTAGGGAATAGAGTGTAGAGTGTAAGGTTTAGAGTGTAGAGTGTAGGGTATAGAGTGTAGGGTATAGACTGTAGGGTATAGAGTGTAGGGTATAGAGTGTAGGGTATAGATTGTAGAGTGTAGGCTATAGACTGTAGGGTATAGAGTGTAGAGTGTAGGGTATAGAGTGTAGGGTATAGTGTGTAGGGTATAGAGTGTAGAGTGTAGGGTATAGTGTGTAGGATAGAGTGTAGGGTATAGAGTGTAGGGTATAGAGTGTATGGTATAGAGTGTAGGGTATAGAGTGTAGGGTATAGAGTGTAGGGTATAGAGTGTAGGGTATAGAGTGTAGAGTGTAGGGTATAGAGTGTTGAGTGTAGGGTATAGAGTGTAGGGTATAGAGTGTAGGGTAGAGAGTGTAGAGTGTAGGGTATAGAGTGTAGGGGATAGAGTGTAGGGTATAGAGTGTAGAGTGTAGGGATTAGAGTGTAGGGTATAGAGTGTAGGGTGTAGAGTGTAGGGTATAGAGTGTAGAGTGTAGGGTATAGAGTGTATGGTATAGAGTGTAGGGTATAGAGTGTAGGGTGTAGAGTGTAGGGTATAGAGTGTAGGGTATAGAGTGTAGGGTATAGAGTGTAGGGTATAGAGTGTAGGGAATAGAGTGTAGAGTGTAAGGTATAGAGTGTAGACTGTAGGGTATAGAGTGTAGGGTATAGAGTGTAGAGTGTTGGGATTAGAGTGTAGGGTATAGAGTGTAGGGTGTAGAGTGTAGGGTATAGAGTGTAGAGTGTAGGGTATAGAGTATATGGTATAGAGTGTAGGGTATAGAGTGTAGGGTGTAGAGTGTAGGGTATAGAGTGTAGGGTATAGAGTGTAGTGCATAAAGTGTAGAGTGTAGGGTATAGAGTGTAGGGTATAGAGTGTAGGGTATAGAGTGTAGAGTGTAGGGTATAGAGTGTAGGGTATAGAGTGTAGGGTATACAGTGTAGGGTATAGAGTGTAGGGTATAGAGTGTAGGGTATAGAGTGTAGGGTATAGAGTGTAGGGTATAGAGTGTAGAGTGTAGGGTATGGAGTTTAGAGTGTAGGGTATAGAGTGTAGGGTATAGAGTGTAAGGTATAGAGTGTAGGGTGTAGAGTGTAGGGTATAGAGTGTAGGGTATAGAGTGTAGGGTATAGAGTGTACGGTATAGAGTGTAGGGTATAGAGTGTATGGTATAGAGTGTAGGGTATAGAGTGTAGGGTATAGAGTGTGAGGTATAGAGTGTATGGTATAGATTGTAGGGTATAGAGTGTAGGGTATAGAGTGTAGGGTATAGAGTGTAGAGTGTAGGGTATAGAGTGTAGAGTGTAGGGTATAGATTGTATGGTATAGAGTGTAGGGTATAGAATGTAAGGTGTAGAGTGTTGGGTATAGAGTGTAGGGTATAGAGTGTAGGGTATAGAGTGTAGGGTATAGAGTGTAGGGTATAGAGTGTAGGGAATAGAGTGTAGAGTGTAAGGTATAGAGTGTAGAGTGTAGGGTATAGACTGTAGGGTATAGAGTGTAGAGTGTAGGGATTAGAGTGTAGGGTATAGAGTGTAGGGTATAGAGTGTAGGGTATAGAGTGTAAAGTGTAGGGTATAGAGTGTAGAGTGTAGGGTATAGAGTGTAGGGTATAGAGTGTAGGGTATAGAGTGTAGGGTAGAGTGTGTAGAGTGTAGGGTATAGAGTGTAGGGTATAGAGTGTAGGGTATAGAGTGTAGGGTATAGAGTGTAGGGTAGAGTGTGTAGAGTGTAGGGTATAGAGTGTAGGGTATAGAGTGTAGGGTATAGAGTGTAGAGTGTAGGGATTAGAGTGTAGGGTATAGAGTGTAGGGTGTAGAGTGTAGGGTATAGAGTGTAGAGTGTAGGGTATAGAGTGTATGGTATAGAGTGTAGGGTATAGAGTGTAGGGTGTAGAGTGTAGGGTATAGAGTGTAGGGTATAGAGTGTAGGGTATAGAGTGTAGGGAATAGAGTGTAGAGTGTAAGGTATAGAGTGTAGGGTATAGAGTGTAGGGTATAGAGTGTAGAGTGAAGGGATTAGAGTGTAGGGTATAGAGTGTAGGGTGTAGAGTGTAGGGTATAGAGTGTAGAGTGTAGGGTATAGAGTGTATGGTACAGAGTGTAGGGTATAGAGTGTAGGGTGTAGAGTGTAGGGTATAGAGTGTAGGGTATAGAGTGTAGGGTATAGAGTGTAGGGTATAGAGTGTAGGGAATAGAGTGTAGAGTGTAAGGTATAGAGTGTAGAGTGTAGGGTATAGAGTGTAGGGTATAGACTGTAGGGTATAGAGTGTAGGGTATAGAGTGTAGGGTATAGATTGTAGAGTGTAGGCTATAGAGTGTAGGGTATAGAGTGTAGAGTGTAGGGTATAGAGTGTAGGGTATAGAGTGTAGGGTAGAGAGTGTAAGGTATAGAGTGTAGAGTGTAGGGTATAGTGTGTAGGGTATAGAGTGCAGGGTGTAGAGTGTAGGGTATAGAGTGTAGGGTATAGAGTGTAGAGTGTAGGGTATAGAGTGTATGCTATAGAGTGTATGGTGTAGAGTGTATGGTATAGAGTGTAGGGTATAGATTGTAGAGTGCATGGTATAGAGTGTAGGGTATAGAGTGTAGGGTATAGAGTGTATGTTATAGAGTGTAGGGTATAGAGTGTAGGGTAGAGATTGTAGAGTGTAGGGTATAGAGTGTAGGGTATAGAGTGTAGAGTGTCGGGATTAGAGTGTAGGGTATAGAGTGTAGGATGTAGAGTGTAGGGTATAGAGTGTAGAGTGTAGGGTATAGAGTGTATGGTATAGAGTGTAGGGTATAGAGTGTAGGGTGTAGAGTGTAGGGTATAGAGTGTAGGGTATAGAGTGTAGGGTATAGAGTGTAGGGTATAGAGTGTAGGGTGTAGAGTGTAGGGTATAGAGTGTATGGTATAGAGTGTAGGGTATAGAATGTATGGTATAGAGTGTAGAGTGTAGGATATAGAGTGTAGGGTATAGAGTGTAGAGTGTAGGGTATAGAGTGTAGGGTATAGAGTGTAGGGTATAGAGTGTAGAGTGTAGGGATTAGAGTGTAGGGTATAGAGTGTAGGGTATAGAGTGTAGAGTGTAGGGTAGAGAGTGTAGGATATAGAGTGTAGAGTGTAGGGTATAGAGTGTAGGGTATAGAGTGTAGGGTATAGAGTGTAGGGTATAGAGTGTAGAGTGTAGGGTATAGAGTGTAGGGTATAGAGTGTAGGGTATAGAGTGTAGGGTATAGAGTGTAGGGTGTAGAGTGTAGGGTATAGAGTGTAGGGTATAGAGTGTAGGGTATAGAGTGTAGGGTGTAGAGTGTATGGTATAGAGTGCAGGGTATAGAATGTATGGTATAGAGTGTAGAGTGTAGGATATAGAGTGTAGGGTATAGAGTGTAGAGTGTAGGGATTAGAGTGTAGGGTATAGAGTGTAGGGTATAAAGTGTAGAGTGTAGGGTAGAGAGTGTAGGATATAGAGTGTAGAGTGTAGGGTATAGAGTGTAGGGTATAGAGTGTAGGGTATAGAGTGTAGGGTTTAGAGTGTAGAGTGTAGGGTATAGGGTGTAGGGTATAGAGTGTATGGTATAGAGTGTAGGGTATAGAGTGTAGGGTGTAGAGTGTAGGGTATAGAGTGTAGGGTATAGAGTGTAGGGTATAGAGTGTAGGGTATAGAGTGTAGGGTGTAGAGTGTAGGGTATAGAGTGTATGGTATTGAGTGTAGGGTATAGAATGTATGGTATAGAGTGTAGAGTGTAGGATATAGAGTGTAGGGTATAGAGTGTAGAGCGTAGGGTATAGAGTGTAGGGTATAGAGTGTAGGGTATAGAGTGTAGAGTGTAGGGATTAGAGTGTAGGGTATAGAGTGTAGGGTATAGAGTGTAGAGTGTAGGGTAGATAGTGTAGGATATAGAGTGTAGAGTGTAGGGTATAGAGTGTAGGGTATAGAGTGTAGGGTATAGAGTGTAGAGTGTAGGGCATAGAGTGTAGGGTATAGAGTGTAGGGTATAGAGTGTAGAGTGTAGGGTATAGAGTGTAGGGTAGAGAGTGTAGGGTATAGAGTGTAGGGCATAGAGTGTAGGGTAAAGAGTGTAGGGTGTAGAGTGTAGGGTATAGAGTGTAGGGTATAGAGTGTAGAGTGTAGGGAATAGAGTGTAGGGTATAAAGTGTAGGGTATAGAGTGTAGGGTATAGAGTGTAGGGTATAGAGTGTAGAGTGTAGGGTATAGCGTGTAGAGTGTCGGGTATAGAGTGTAGGGTATAGAGTGTAGGGTATAGAGTGTAGGGTATAGAGTGTAGAGTGGAGGGTATAGAGTGTAGAGTGTAGGGTATAGAGTGTATGGTATAGAGTGTAGGGTATAGAGTGTAGGGTGTAGAGTGTTGGGTATAGAGTGTAGGGTATAGAGTGTAGGGTATAGAGTGTAGGGTATAGAGTGTAGGGAATAGAGTGTAGAGTGTAAGGTATAGAGTGTAGAGTGTAGGGTATAGAGTGTAGGGTATAGAGTGTAGAGTGTAGGGATTAGAGTGTAGGGTATAGAGTGTAGGGTATAGAGTGTAGTGTATAGAGTGTAGGGAATAGAGTGTGGAGTGTAAGGTATAGAGTGTAGAGTGTAGGGTATAGACTGTAGGGTATAGAGTGTAGGGTATAGAGTGTAGGGTATAGATTGTAGAGTATAGGCTATAGAGTGTAGGGTATAGAGTGTAGAGTGTAGGGTATAGAGTGTAGGGTATAGAGTGTAGGGTATAGAGTGTAGAGTGTAGGGTATAGTGTGTAGGGTATAGAGTGCAGGGTGTAGAGTGTAGGGTATAGAGTGTAGGGTATAGAGTGTAGAGTGTAGGGTATAGAGTGTATGCTATAGAGTGTATGGTGTAGAGTGTATGGTATAGAGTGTAGGGTATACAGTGTAGAGTGTATGGTATAGAGTGTAGGGTGTAGAGTGTAGGGTATAGAGTGTATGTTATAGAGTGTAGGGTATAGAGTGTAGGGTAGAGAGTGTAGAGTGTAGGGTATAGAGTGTAGGGTATAGAGTGTAGGGTATAGAGTGTAGAGTGTAGGGATTAGAGTGTAGGGTATAGAGTGTAGTGTGTAGAGTGTAGGGTATAGAGTGTAGAGTGTAGGGTATAGAGTGTATGGTATAGAGTGTAGGGTATAGAGTGTAGGGTGTAGAGTGTAGGGTATAGAGTGTAGGGTATAGAGTGTAGGGTATAGAGTGTAGGGAATAGAGTGTAGAGTGTAAGGTATAGAGTGTAGAGTTTAGGGTATAGAGTGTAGGGTATAGAGTGTAGAGTGTAGGGATTAGAGTGTAGGGTATAGAGTGTAGAGTGTAGAGTGTAGGGTATAGAGTGTAGAGTGTAGGGTATAGAGTGTATGGTATAGAGTGTAGGGTATAGAGTGTAGGGTGTAGAGTGTAGGGTATAGAGTGTAGGGTATAGAGTGTAGGGTATAGAGTGTAGGGTATAGAGTGTAGGGAATAGAGTGTAGAGTGTAAGGTATAGAGTGTAGAGTGTAGGGTATAGAGTGTAGGGTATAGACTGTAGGGTATAAAGTGTAGGGTATAGATTGTAGGCTATAGAGTGTAGGGTATAGAGTGTAGGGTATAGAGTGTAGGGTATAGAGTGTAGGGTATAGAGTGTAGGGTATAGAGTGTAGAGTGTAGGGTATAGTGTGTAGGGTATAGAGTGCAGGGTGTAGAGTGTAGGGTATAGAGTGTATGGTATAGAGTGTAGAGTGTAGGGTATAGAGTGTATGCTATAGAGTGTATGGTGTAGAGTGTATGGTATAGAGTGTAGGGTATAGAGTGTAGAGTGTAGGGTATAGAGTGTATGTTATAGAGTGTAGGGTATAGAGTGTAGAGTGTAGGGTATAGAGTTTAGAGTGTAGGGTATAGAGTGTAGGGTATAGAGTGTAAGGTATAGAGTGTAGGGTGTAGAGTGTAGGGTATAGATTGTAGGGTATAGAGTGTAGGGTATAGAGTGTACGGTATAGAGTGTAGGGTATGGAGTGTATGGTATAGAGTGTAGGGTATAGAGTGTAGGGTATAGAGTGTAGGGTATAAAGTGTAGAGTGTAGGGTATAGAGTGTAGAGTGTAGGGTATAGAGTGTATGGTATAGAGTGTAGGGTATAGAGTGTAGGGTGTAGAGTGTAGAGTGTAGGGTAGATAGTGTAGGATATAGAGTGTAGAGTGTAGGGTATAGAGTGTAGGGTATAGAGTGTAGGGTATAGAGTGTAGGGTATAGAGTGTAGAGTGTAGGGCATAGAGTGTAGGGTATAGAGTGTAGGGTATAGAGTGTAGAGTGTAGGGTAGATAGTGTAGGATATAGAGTGTAGAGTGTAGGGTATAGAGTGTAGGGTATAGAGTGTAGGGTATAGAGTGTAGGGTATAGAGTGTAGAGTGTAGGGCATAGAGTGTAGGGTATAGAGTGTAGGGTATAGAGTGTAGAGTGTAGGGTATAGAGTGTAGGGTATAGAGTGTAGGGTATAGAGTGTAGGGCATAGAGTGTAGGGTAAAGAGTGTAGGGTGTAGAGTGTAGGGTATAGAGTGTAGGGTATAGAGTGTAGAGTGTAGGGTATAGAGTGTAGGGTATAAAGTGTAGGGTATAGAGTGTAGGGTATAGAGTGTAGGGTATAGAGTGTAGAGTGTAGGGTATAGCGTGTAGAGTGTCGGGTATAGAGTGTAGGGTATAGAGTGTAGGGTATAGAGTGTAGGGTATAGAGTGTAGAGTGGAGGGTATAGAGTGTAGAGTGTAGGGTATAGAGTGTATGGTATAGAGTGTAGGGTATAGAGTGTAGGGTGTAGAGTGTTGGGTATAGAGTGTAGGGTATAGAGTGTAGGGTATAGAGTGTAGGGTATAGAGTGTAGGGAATAGAGTGTAGAGTGTAAGGAATAGAGTGTAGAGTGTAGGGTATAGAGTGTAGGGTATAGAGTGTAGAGTGTAGGGATTAGAGTGTAGGGTATAGAGTGTAGGGTATAGAGTGTAGTGTATAGAGTGTAGGGAATAGAGTGTGGAGTGTAAGGTATAGAGTGTAGAGTGTAGGGTATAGACTGTAGGGTATAGAGTGTAGGGTATAGAGTGTAGGGTATAGATTGTAGAGTATGGGCTATAGAGTGTAGGGTATAGAGTGTAGAGTGTAGGGTATAGAGTGTAGGGTATAGAGTGTAGGGTATAGAGTGTAGAGTGTAGGGTATAGTGTGTAGGGTATAGAGTGCAGGGTGTAGAGTGTAGGGTATAGAGTGTAGGGTATAGAGTGTAGAGTGTAGGGTACAGAGTGTATGCTATAGAGTGTATGGTGTAGAGTGTATGGTATAGAGTGTAGGGTATACAGTGTAGAGTGTATGGTATAGAGTGTAGGGTGTAGAGTGTAGGGTATAGAGTGTATGTTATAGAGTGTAGGGTATAGAGTGTAGGGTAGAGAGTGTAGAGTGTAGGGTATAGAGTGTAGGGTATAGAGTGTAGGGTATAGAGTGTAGAGTGTAGGGATTAGAGTGTAGGGTATAGAGTGTAGTGTGTAGAGTGTAGGGTATAGAGTGTAGAGTGTAGGGTATAGAGTGTATGGTATAGAGTGTAGGGTATAGAGTGTAGGGTGTAGAGTGTAGGGTATAGAGTGTAGGGTATAGAGTGTAGGGTATAGAGTGTAGGGAATAGAGTGTAGAGTGTAAGGTATAGAGTGTAGAGTTTAGGGTATAGAGTGTAGGGTATAGAGTGTAGAGTGTAGGGATTAGAGTGTAGGGTATAGAGTGTAGGGTGTAGAGTGTAGGGTATAGAGTGTAGAGTGTAGGGTATAGAGTGTATGGTATAGAGTGTAGGGTATAGAGTGTAGGGTGTAGAGTGTATGGTATAGAGTGTAGGGTATAGAGTGTAGGGTATAGAGTGTAGGGTATAGAGTGTAGGGTGTAGAGTGTAGGGTATAGAGTGTATGGTATAGAGTGTAGGGTATAGAATGTATGGTATAGAGTGTAGAGTGTAGGATATAGAGTGTAGGGTATAGAGTGTAGAGCGTAGGGTATAGAGTGTAGGGTATAGAGTGTAGGGTATAGAGTGTAGAGTGTAGGGATTAGAGTGTAGGGTATAGAGTGTAGAGTGTAGGGTAGATAGTGTAGGATATAGAGTGTAGAGTGTAGGGTATAGAGTGTAGGGTATAGAGTGTAGGGTATAGAGTGTAGGGTATAGAGTGTAGAGTGTAGGGCATAGAGTGTAGGGTATAGAGTGTAGGGTATAGAGTGTAGAGTGTAGGGTATAGAGTGTAGGGTATAGAGTGTAGGGTATAGAGTGTAGGGCATAGAGTGTAGGGTAAAGAGTGTAGGGTGTAGAGTGTAGGGTATAGAGTGTAGGGTATAGAGTGTAGAGTGTAGGGTATAGAGTGTAGGGTATAAAGTGTAGGGTATAGAGTGTAGGGTATAGAGTGTAGGGTATAGAGTGTAGAGTGTAGGGTTTAGCGTGTAGAGTGTCGGGTATAGAGTGTAGGGTATAGAGTGTAGGGTATAGAGTGTAGAGTGGAGGGTATAGAGTGTAGAGTGTAGGGTATAGAGTGTATGGTATAGAGTGTAGGGTATAGAGTGTAGGGTGTAGAGTGTTGGGTATAGAGTGTAGGGTATAGAGTGTAGGGTATAGAGTGTAGGGTATAGAGTGTAGGGAATAGAGTGTAGAGTGTAAGGTATAGAGTGTAGAGTGTAGGGTATAGAGTGTAGGGTATAGAGTGTAGAGTGTAGGGATTAGAGTGTAGGGTATAGAGTGTAGGGTATAGAGTGTAGTGTATAGAGTGTAGGGAATAGAGTGTGGAGTGTAAGGTATAGAGTGTAGAGTGTAGGGTATAGACTGTAGGGTATAGAGTGTAGGGTATAGAGTGTAGGGTATAGATTGTAGAGTATAGGCTATAGAGTGTAGGGTATAGAGTGTAGAGTGTAGGGTATAGAGTGTAGGGTATAGAGTGTAGGGTATAGAGTGTAGAGTGTAGGGTATAGTGTGTAGGGTATAGAGTGCAGGGTGTAGAGTGTAGGGTATAGAGTGTAGGGTATAGAGTGTAGAGTGTAGGGTATAGAGTGTATGCTATAGAGTGTATGGTGTAGAGTGTATGGTATAGAGTGTAGGGTATACAGTGTAGAGTGTATGGTATAGAGTGTAGGGTGTAGAGTGTAGGGTATAGAGTGTATGTTATAGAGTGTAGGGTATAGAGTGTAGGGTAGAGAGTGTAGAGTGTAGGGTATAGAGTGTAGGGTATAGAGTGTAGGGTATAGAGTGTAGAGTGTAGGGATTAGAGTGTAGGGTATAGAGTGTAGTGTGTAGAGTGTAGGGTATAGAGTGTAGAGTTTAGGGTATAGAGTGTATGGTATAGAGTGTAGGGTATAGAGTGTAGGGTGTAGAGTGTAGGGTATAGAGTGTAGGGTATAGAGTGTAGGGTATAGAGTGTAGGGAATAGAGTGTAGAGTGTAAGGTATAGAGTGTAGAGTTTAGGGTATAGAGTGTAGGGTATAGAGTGTAGAGTGTAGGGATTAGAGTGTAGGGTATAGAGTGTAGAGTGTAGAGTGTAGGGTATAGAGTGTAGAGTGTAGGGTATAGAGTGTATGGTATAGAGTGTAGGGTATAGAGTGTAGGGTGTAGAGTGTAGGGTATAGAGTGTAGGGTATAGAGTGTAGGGTATAGAGTGTAGGGTATAGAGTGTAGGGAATAGAGTGTAGAGTGTAAGGTATAGAGTGTAGAGTGTAGGGTATAGAGTGTAGGGTATAGACTGTAGGGTATAAAGTGTAGGGTATAGATTGTAGGCTATAGAGTGTAGGGTATAGAGTGTAGGGTATAGAGTGTAGGGTATAGAGTGTAGGGTATAGAGTGTAGGGTATAGAGTGTAGAGTGTAGGGTATAGTGTGTAGGGTATAGAGTGCAGGGTGTAGAGTGTAGGGTATAGAGTGTAGGGTATAGAGTGTAGAGTGTAGGGTATAGAGTGTATGCTATAGAGTGTATGGTGTAGAGTGTATGGTATAGAGTGTAGGGTATAGAGTGTAGAGTGTAGGGTATAGAGTGTATGTTATAGAGTGTAGGGTATAGAGTGTAGAGTGTAGGGTATAGAGTTTAGAGTGTAGGGTATAGAGTGTAGGGTATAGAGTGTAAGGTATAGAGTGTAGGGTGTAGAGTGTAGGGTATAGATTGTAGGGTATAGAGTGTAGGGTATAGAGTGTACGGTATAGAGTGTAGGGTATGGAGTGTATGGTATAGAGTGTAGGGTATAGAGTGTAGGGTATAGAGTGTAGGGTATAAAGTGTAGAGTGTAGGGTATAGAGTGTAGAGTGTAGGGTATAGAGTGTATGGTATAGAGTGTAGGGTATAGAGTGTAGGGTGTAGAGTGTAGAGTGTAGGGTAGATAGTGTAGGATATAGAGTGTAGAGTGTAGGGTATAGAGTGTAGGGTATAGAGTGTAGGGTATAGAGTGTAGGGTATAGAGTGTAGAGTGTAGGGCATAGAGTGTAGGGTATAGAGTGTAGGGTATAGAGTGTAGAGTGTAGGGTAGATAGTGTAGGATATAGAGTGTAGAGTGTAGGGTATAGAGTGTAGGGTATAGAGTGTAGGGTATAGAGTGTAGGGTATAGAGTGTAGAGTGTAGGGCATAGAGTGTAGGGTATAGAGTGTAGGGTATAGAGTGTAGAGTGTAGGGTATAGAGTGTAGGGTATAGAGTGTAGGGTATAGAGTGTAGGGCATAGAGTGTAGGGTAAAGAGTGTAGGGTGTAGAGTGTAGGGTATAGAGTGTAGGGTATAGAGTGTAGAGTGTAGGGTATAGAGTGTAGGGTATAAAGTGTAGGGTATAGAGTGTAGGGTATAGAGTGTAGGGTATAGAGTGTAGAGTGTAGGGTATAGCGTGTAGAGTGTCGGGTATAGAGTGTAGGGTATAGAGTGTAGGGTATAGAGTGTAGGGTATAGAGTGTAGAGTGGAGGGTATAGAGTGTAGAGTGTAGGGTATAGAGTGTATGGTATAGAGTGTAGGGTATAGAGTGTAGGGTGTAGAGTGTTGGGTATAGAGTGTAGGGTATAGAGTGTAGGGTATAGAGTGTAAGGTATAGAGTGTAGGGAATAGAGTGTAGAGTGTAAGGAATAGAGTGTAGAGTGTAGGGTATAGAGTGTAGGGTATAGAGTGTAGAGTGTAGGGATTAGAGTGTAGGGTATAGAGTGTAGGGTATAGAGTGTAGTGTATAGAGTGTAGGGAATAGAGTGTGGAGTGTAAGGTATAGAGTGTAGAGTGTAGGGTATAGACTGTAGGGTATAGAGTGTAGGGTATAGAGTGTAGGGTATAGATTGTAGAGTATAGGCTATAGAGTGTAGGGTATAGAGTGTAGAGTGTAGGGTATAGAGTGTAGGGTATAGAGTGTAGGGTATAGAGTGTAGAGTGTAGGGTATAGTGTGTAGGGTATAGAGTGCAGGGTGTAGAGTGTAGGGTATAGAGTGTAGGGTATAGAGTGTAGAGTGTAGGGTATAGAGTGTATGCTATAGAGTGTATGGTGTAGAGTGTATGGTATAGAGTGTAGGGTATACAGTGTAGAGTGTATGGTATAGAGTGTAGGGTGTAGAGTGTAGGGTATAGAGTGTATGTTATAGAGTGTAGGGTATAGAGTGTAGGGTAGAGAGTGTAGAGTGTAGGGTATAGAGTGTAGGGTATAGAGTGTAGGGTATAGAGTGTAGAGTGTAGGGATTAGAGTGTAGGGTATAGAGTGTAGTGTGTAGAGTGTAGGGTATAGAGTGTAGAGTGTAGGGTATAGAGTGTATGGTATAGAGTGTAGGGTATAGAGTGTAGGGTGTAGAGTGTAGGGTATAGAGTGTAGGGTATAGAGTGTAGGGTATAGAGTGTAGGGAATAGAGTGTAGAGTGTAAGGTATAGAGTGTAGAGTTTAGGGTATAGAGTGTAGGGTATAGAGTGTAGAGTGTAGGGATTAGAGTGTAGGGTATAGAGTGTAGGGTGTAGAGTGTAGGGTATAGAGTGTAGAGTGTAGGGTATAGAGTGTATGGTATAGAGTGTAGGGTATAGAGTGTAGGGTGTAGAGTGTAGGGTATAGAGTGTAGGGTATAGAGTGTAGGGTATAGAGTGTAGGGTATAGAGTGTAGGGAATAGAGTGTAGAGTGTAAGGTATAGAGTGTAGAGTGTAGGGTATAGAGTGTAGGGTATAGACTGTAGGGTATAAAGTGTAGGGTATAGATTGTAGGCTATAGAGTGTAGGGTATAGAGTGTAGGGTATAGAGTGTAGGGTATAGAGTGTAGGGTATAGAGTGTAGGGTATAGAGTGTAGAGTGTAGGGTATAGTGTGTAGGGTATAGAGTGCAGGGTGTAGAGTGTAGGGTATAGAGTGTAGGGTATAGAGTGTAGAGTGTAGGGTATAGAGTGTATGCTATAGAGTGTATGGTGTAGAGTGTATGGTATAGAGTGTAGGGTATAGAGTGTAGAGTGTAGGGTATAGAGTGTATGTTATAGAGTGTAGGGTATAGAGTGTAGAGTGTAGGGTATAGAGTTTAGAGTGTAGGGTATAGAGTGTAGGGTATAGAGTGTAAGGTATATAGTGTAGGGTGTAGAGTGTAGGGTATAGATTGTAGAGTATAGAGTGTAGGGTATAGAGTGTACGGTATAGAGTGTAGGGTATGGAGTGTATGGTATAGAGTGTAGGGTATAGAGTGTAGGGTATAGAGTGTAGGGTATAAAGTGTAGAGTGTAGGGTATAGAGTGTAGAGTGTAGGGTATAGAGTGTATGGTATAGAGTGTAGGGTATAGAGTGTAGGATGTAGAGTGTTGGGTATAGAGTGTAGGGTATAGAGTGTAGGGTATAGAGTGTAGGGTATAGAGTGTAGGGAATAGAGTGTAGAGTGTAAGGTACAGAGTGTAGAGTGTAGGGTATAGAGTGTAGGGTATAGAGTGTAGAGTGTAGGGATTAGAGTGTAGGGTATAGAGTGTAGGGTATAGAGTGTAGTGTATAGAGTGTAGGGAATAGAGTGTGGAGTGTAAGGTATAGAGTGTAGAGTGTAGGGTATAGACTGTAGGGTATAGAGTGTAGGGTATAGAGTGTAGGGTATAGATTGTAGAGTATAGGCTATAGAGTGTAGGGTATAGAGTGTAGAGTGTAGGGTATAGAGTGTAGGGTATAGAGTGTAGGGTATAGAGTGTAGAGTGTAGGGTATAGTGTGTAGGGTATAGAGTGCAGGGTGTAGAGTGTAGGGTATAGAGTGTAGGGTATAGAGTGTAGAGTGTAGGGTATAGAGTGTATGCTATAGAGTGTATGGTGTAGAGTGTATGGTATAGAGTGTAGGGTATACAGTGTAGAGTGTATGGTATAGAGTGTAGGGTGTAGAGTGTAGGGTATAGAGTGTATGTTATAGAGTGTAGGGTATAGAGTGTAGGGTAGAGAGTGTAGAGTGTAGGGTATAGAGTGTAGGGTATAGAGTGTAGGGTATAGAGTGTAGAGTGTAGGGATTAGAGTGTAGGGTATAGAGTGTAGTGTGTAGAGTGTAGGGTATAGAGTGTAGAGTGTAGGGTATAGAGTGTATGGTATAGAGTGTAGGGTATAGAGTGTAGGGTGTAGAGTGTAGGGTATAGAGTGTAGGGTATAGAGTGTAGGGTATAGAGTGTAGGGAATAGAGTGTAGAGTGTAAGGTATAGAGTGTAGAGTTTAGGGTATAGAGTGTAGGGTATAGAGTGTAGAGTGTAGGGATTAGAGTGTAGGGTATAGAGTGTAGGGTGTAGAGTGTAGGGTATAGAGTGTAGAGTGTAGGGTATAGAGTGTATGGTATAGAGTGTAGGGTATAGAGTGTAGGGTGTAGAGTGTAGGGTATAGAGTGTAGGGTATAGAGTGTAGGGTATAGAGTGTAGGGTATAGAGTGTAGGGAATAGAGTGTAGAGTGTAAGGTATAGAGTGTAGAGTGTAGGGTATAGAGTGTAGGGTATAGACTGTAGGGTATAAAGTGTAGGGTATAGATTGTAGGCTATAGAGTGTAGGGTATAGAGTGTAGGGTATAGAGTGTAGGGTATAGAGTGTAGGGTATAGAGTGTAGGGTATAGAGTGTAGAGTGTAGGGTATAGTGTGTAGGGTATAGAGTGCAGGGTGTAGAGTGTAGGGTATAGAGTGTAGGGTATAGAGTGTAGAGTGTAGGGTATAGAGTGTATGCTATAGAGTGTATGGTGTAGAGTGTATGGTATAGAGTGTAGGGTATAGAGTGTAGAGTGTAGGGTATAGAGTGTATGTTATAGAGTGTAGGGTATAGAGTGTAGAGTGTAGGGTATAGAGTTTAGAGTGTAGGGTATAGAGTGTAGGGTATAGAGTGTAAGGTATATAGTGTAGGGTGTAGAGTGTAGGGTATAGATTGTAGAGTATAGAGTGTAGGGTATAGAGTGTACGGTATAGAGTGTAGGGTATGGAGTGTATGGTATAGAGTGTAGGGTATAGAGTGTAGGGTATAGAGTGTAGGGTATAAAGTGTAGAGTGTAGGGTATAGAGTGTAGAGTGTAGGGTATAGAGTGTATGGTATAGAGTGTAGGGTATAGAGTGTAGGGTGTAGAGTGTTGGGTATAGAGTGTAGGGTATAGAGTGTAGGGTATAGAGTGTAGGGTATAGAGTGTAGGGAATAGAGTGTAGAGTGTAAGGTACAGAGTGTAGAGTGTAGGGTATAGAGTGTAGGGTATAGAGTGTAGAGTGTAGGGATTAGAGTGTAGGGTATAGAGTGTAGGGTATAGAGTGTAAGGTATAGAGTGTAGGGTATAGAGTGTAGAGTGTAGGGTATAGAGTGTAGAGTGTAGGGTATAGAGTGTAGGGTATAGAGTGTAGGGTATAGAGTGTAGGGTAGAGTCTGTAGAGTGTAGGGTATAGAGTGTAGGGTATAGAGTGTAGAGTATAGAGTGTAGAGTGTAGGGATTAGGGTGTAGGGTATAGAGTGTAGGGTGTAGAGTGTAGGGTATAGAGTGTAGAGTGTAGTGTATAGAGTGTATGGTATAGAGTGTAGGGTGTAGAGAGTAGGGTATAGAGTGTAGGGTATAGAGTGTAGGGTATAGAGTGTAGGGAATAGAGTGTAGAGTGTAAGGTATAGAGTGTAGAGTGTAGGGTATAGAGTGTAGGGTATAGAGTGTAGAGTGAAGGGATTAGAGTGTAGGGTATAGAGTGTAGGGTGTAGAGTGTAGGGTATAGAGTGTAGAGTGTAGGGTATAGAGTGTATGGTATAGAGTGTAGGGTATAGAGTGTAGGGTGTAGAGTGTAGGGTATAGAGTGTAGGGTATAGAGTGTAGGGTATAGAGTGTAGGGTATAGAGTGTAGGGAATAGAGTGTAGAGTGTAAGGTATAGAGTGTAGAGTGTAGGGTATAGAGTGTAGGGTATAGACTGTAGGGTATAGAGTGTAGGGTATAGAGTGTAGGGTATAGATTGTAGAGTGTAGGCTATAGAGTGTAGGGTATAGAGTGTAGAGTGTAGGGTATAGAGTGTAGGGTATAGAGTGTAGGGTATAGAGTGTAGGGTATAGAGTGTAGAGTGTAGGGTATAGTGTGTACGGTATAGAGTGCAGGGTGTAGAGTGTAGGGTATAGAGTGTAGGGTATAGAGTGTAGAGTGTAGGGTATAGGGTGTACGCTATAGAGTGTATGGTGTAGAGTGTATGGTATAGAGTGTAGGGTATAGATTGTAGAGTGTATGGTATAGAGTGTATGTTATAGAGTGTAGGGTATAGAGTGTAGGGTAGAGAGTGTATGTTATAGAGTGTAGGGTATAGAGTGTAGGGTAGAGAGTGTAGAGTGTAGGGTATAGAGTGTAGGGTAGGGTATAGAGTGTAGAGTGTCGGGATTAGAGTGTAGGGTATAGAGTGTGGGATGTAGAGTGTAGGGTATAGAGTGTAGAGTGTAGGGTATAGAGTGTATGGTATAGAGTGTAGGGTATAGAGTGTAGGGTGTAGAGTGTAGGGTATAGAGTGTAGGGTATAGAGTGTAGGGTGTAGAGTGTAGGGTATAGAGTGTATGGTATAGAGTGTAGGGTATAGAATGTATGGTATAGAGTGTAGAGTGTAGGATATAGAGTGTAGGTTATAGAGTGTAGAGTGTAGGGTATAGAGTGTAGAGTGTAGGGATTAGAGTGTAGGGTATAGAGTGTAGGGTATAGAGTGTAGAGTGTAGGGTAGAGAGTGTAGGATATAGAGTGTAGAGTGTATGGTATAGAGTGTAGGGTATAGAGTGTAGGGTATAGAGTGTAGGGTATAGAGTGTAGGGTATAGAGTGTAGGGCATAGAGTGTAGGGTATAGAGTGTAGGGTATAGAGTGTAGAGTGTAGGGTATAGAGTGTAGGGTATAAAGTGTAGGGTATAGAGTGTAGGGTATAGAGTGTAGGGTATAGAGTGTAGAGTGTAGGGTATAGCGTGTAGAGTGTCGGGTATAGAGTGTAGGGTATAGAGTGTAGGGTATAGAGTGTAGGGTATAGAGTGTAGAGTGGAGGGTATAGAGTGTAGAGTGTAGGGTATAGAGTGTATGGTATAGAGTGTAGGGTATAGAGTGTAGGGTGTAGAGTGTTGGGTATAGAGTGTAGGGTATAGAGTGTAGGGTATAGAGTGTAAGGTATAGAGTGTAGGGAATAGAGTGTAGAGTGTAAGGAATAGAGTGTAGAGTGTAGGGTATAGAGTGTAGGGTATAGAGTGTAGAGTGTAGGGATTAGAGTGTAGGGTATAGAGTGTAGGGTATAGAGTGTAGTGTATAGAGTGTAGGGAATAGAGTGTGGAGTGTAAGGTATAGAGTGTAGAGTGTAGGGTATAGACTGTAGGGTATAGAGTGTAGGGTATAGAGTGTAGGGTATAGATTGTAGAGTATAGGCTATAGAGTGTAGGGTATAGAGTGTAGAGTGTAGGGTATAGAGTGTAGGGTATAGAGTGTAGGGTATAGAGTGTAGAGTGTAGGGTATAGTGTGTAGGGTATAGAGTGCAGGGTGTAGAGTGTAGGGTATAGAGTGTAGGGTATAGAGTGTAGAGTGTAGGGTATAGAGTGTATGCTATAGAGTGTATGGTGTAGAGTGTATGGTATAGAGTGTAGGGTATACAGTGTAGAGTGTATGGTATAGAGTGTAGGGTGTAGAGTGTAGGGTATAGAGTGTATGTTATAGAGTGTAGGGTATAGAGTGTAGGGTAGAGAGTGTAGAGTGTAGGGTATAGAGTGTAGGGTATAGAGTGTAGGGTATAGAGTGTAGAGTGTAGGGATTAGAGTGTAGGGTATAGAGTGTAGTGTGTAGAGTGTAGGGTATAGAGTGTAGAGTGTAGGGTATAGAGTGTATGGTATAGAGTGTAGGGTATAGAGTGTAGGGTGTAGAGTGTAGGGTATAGAGTGTAGGGTATAGAGTGTAGGGTATAGAGTGTAGGGAATAGAGTGTAGAGTGTAAGGTATAGAGTGTAGAGTTTAGGGTATAGAGTGTAGGGTATAGAGTGTAGAGTGTAGGGATTAGAGTGTAGGGTATAGAGTGTAGGGTGTAGAGTGTAGGGTATAGAGTGTAGAGTGTAGGGTATAGAGTGTATGGTATAGAGTGTAGGGTATAGAGTGTAGGGTGTAGAGTGTAGGGTATAGAGTGTAGGGTATAGAGTGTAGGGTATAGAGTGTAGGGTATAGAGTGTAGGGAATAGAGTGTAGAGTGTAAGGTATAGAGTGTAGAGTGTAGGGTATAGAGTGTAGGGTATAGACTGTAGGGTATAAAGTGTAGGGTATAGATTGTAGGCTATAGAGTGTAGGGTATAGAGTGTAGGGTATAGAGTGTAGGGTATAGAGTGTAGGGTATAGAGTGTAGGGTATAGAGTGTAGAGTGTAGGGTATAGTGTGTAGGGTATAGAGTGCAGGGTGTAGAGTGTAGGGTATAGAGTGTAGGGTATAGAGTGTAGAGTGTAGGGTATAGAGTGTATGCTATAGAGTGTATGGTGTAGAGTGTATGGTATAGAGTGTAGGGTATAGAGTGTAGAGTGTAGGGTATAGAGTGTATGTTATAGAGTGTAGGGTATAGAGTGTAGAGTGTAGGGTATAGAGTTTAGAGTGTAGGGTATAGAGTGTAGGGTATAGAGTGTAAGGTATATAGTGTAGGGTGTAGAGTGTAGGGTATAGATTGTAGAGTATAGAGTGTAGGGTATAGAGTGTACGGTATAGAGTGTAGGGTATGGAGTGTATGGTATAGAGTGTAGGGTATAGAGTGTAGGGTATAGAGTGTAGGGTATAAAGTGTAGAGTGTAGGGTATAGAGTGTAGAGTGTAGGGTATAGAGTGTATGGTATAGAGTGTAGGGTATAGAGTGTAGGATGTAGAGTGTTGGGTATAGAGTGTAGGGTATAGAGTGTAGGGTATAGAGTGTAGGGTATAGAGTGTAGGGAATAGAGTGTAGAGTGTAAGGTACAGAGTGTAGAGTGTAGGGTATAGAGTGTAGGGTATAGAGTGTAGAGTGTAGGGATTAGAGTGTAGGGTATAGAGTGTAGGGTATAGAGTGTAGTGTATAGAGTGTAGGGAATAGAGTGTGGAGTGTAAGGTATAGAGTGTAGAGTGTAGGGTATAGACTGTAGGGTATAGAGTGTAGGGTATAGAGTGTAGGGTATAGATTGTAGAGTATAGGCTATAGAGTGTAGGGTATAGAGTGTAGAGTGTAGGGTATAGAGTGTAGGGTATAGAGTGTAGGGTATAGAGTGTAGAGTGTAGGGTATAGTGTGTAGGGTATAGAGTGCAGGGTGTAGAGTGTAGGGTATAGAGTGTAGGGTATAGAGTGTAGAGTGTAGGGTATAGAGTGTATGCTATAGAGTGTATGGTGTAGAGTGTATGGTATAGAGTGTAGGGTATACAGTGTAGAGTGTATGGTATAGAGTGTAGGGTGTAGAGTGTAGGGTATAGAGTGTATGTTATAGAGTGTAGGGTATAGAGTGTAGGGTAGAGAGTGTAGAGTGTAGGGTATAGAGTGTAGGGTATAGAGTGTAGGGTATAGAGTGTAGAGTGTAGGGATTAGAGTGTAGGGTATAGAGTGTAGTGTGTAGAGTGTAGGGTATAGAGTGTAGAGTGTAGGGTATAGAGTGTATGGTATAGAGTGTAGGGTATAGAGTGTAGGGTGTAGAGTGTAGGGTATAGAGTGTAGGGTATAGAGTGTAGGGTATAGAGTGTAGGGAATAGAGTGTAGAGTGTAAGGTATAGAGTGTAGAGTTTAGGGTATAGAGTGTAGGGTATAGAGTGTAGAGTGTAGGGATTAGAGTGTAGGGTATAGAGTGTAGGGTGTAGAGTGTAGGGTATAGAGTGTAGAGTGTAGGGTATAGAGTGTATGGTATAGAGTGTAGGGTATAGAGTGTAGGGTGTAGAGTGTAGGGTATAGAGTGTAGGGTATAGAGTGTAGGGTATAGAGTGTAGGGTATAGAGTGTAGGGAATAGAGTGTAGAGTGTAAGGTATAGAGTGTAGAGTGTAGGGTATAGAGTGTAGGGTATAGACTGTAGGGTATAAAGTGTAGGGTATAGATTGTAGGCTATAGAGTGTAGGGTATAGAGTGTAGGGTATAGAGTGTAGGGTATAGAGTGTAGGGTATAGAGTGTAGGGTATAGAGTGTAGAGTGTAGGGTATAGTGTGTAGGGTATAGAGTGCAGGGTGTAGAGTGTAGGGTATAGAGTGTAGGGTATAGAGTGTAGAGTGTAGGGTATAGAGTGTATGCTATAGAGTGTATGGTGTAGAGTGTATGGTATAGAGTGTAGGGTATAGAGTGTAGAGTGTAGGGTATAGAGTGTATGTTATAGAGTGTAGGGTATAGAGTGTAGAGTGTAGGGTATAGAGTTTAGAGTGTAGGGTATAGAGTGTAGGGTATAGAGTGTAAGGTATATAGTGTAGGGTGTAGAGTGTAGGGTATAGATTGTAGAGTATAGAGTGTAGGGTATAGAGTGTACGGTATAGAGTGTAGGGTATGGAGTGTATGGTATAGAGTGTAGGGTATAGAGTGTAGGGTATAGAGTGTAGGGTATAAAGTGTAGAGTGTAGGGTATAGAGTGTAGAGTGTAGGGTATAGAGTGTATGGTATAGAGTGTAGGGTATAGAGTGTAGGGTGTAGAGTGTTGGGTATAGAGTGTAGGGTATAGAGTGTAGGGTATAGAGTGTAGGGTATAGAGTGTAGGGAATAGAGTGTAGAGTGTAAGGTACAGAGTGTAGAGTGTAGGGTATAGAGTGTAGGGTATAGAGTGTAGAGTGTAGGGATTAGAGTGTAGGGTATAGAGTGTAGGGTATAGAGTGTAAGGTATAGAGTGTAGGGTATAGAGTGTAGAGTGTAGGGTATAGAGTGTAGAGTGTAGGGTATAGAGTGTAGGGTATAGAGTGTAGGGTATAGAGTGTAGGGTAGAGTCTGTAGAGTGTAGGGTATAGAGTGTAGGGTATAGAGTGTAGAGTATAGAGTGTAGAGTGTAGGGATTAGGGTGTAGGGTATAGAGTGTAGGGTGTAGAGTGTAGGGTATAGAGTGTAGAGTGTAGTGTATAGAGTGTATGGTATAGAGTGTAGGGTGTAGAGAGTAGGGTATAGAGTGTAGGGTATAGAGTGTAGGGTATAGAGTGTAGGGAATAGAGTGTAGAGTGTAAGGTATAGAGTGTAGAGTGTAGGGTATAGAGTGTAGGGTATAGAGTGTAGAGTGAAGGGATTAGAGTGTAGGGTATAGAGTGTAGGGTGTAGAGTGTAGGGTATAGAGTGTAGAGTGTAGGGTATAGAGTGTATGGTATAGAGTGTAGGGTATAGAGTGTAGGGTGTAGAGTGTAGGGTATAGAGTGTAGGGTATAGAGTGTAGGGTATAGAGTGTAGGGTATAGAGTGTAGGGAATAGAGTGTAGAGTGTAAGGTATAGAGTGTAGAGTGTAGGGTATAGAGTGTAGGGTATAGACTGTAGGGTATAGAGTGTAGGGTATAGAGTGTAGGGTATAGATTGTAGAGTGTAGGCTATAGAGTGTAGGGTATAGAGTGTAGAGTGTAGGGTATAGAGTGTAGGGTATAGAGTGTAGGGTATAGAGTGTAGGGTATAGAGTGTAGAGTGTAGGGTATAGTGTGTACGGTATAGAGTGCAGGGTGTAGAGTGTAGGGTATAGAGTGTAGGGTATAGAGTGTAGAGTGTAGGGTATAGGGTGTACGCTATAGAGTGTATGGTGTAGAGTGTATGGTATAGAGTGTAGGGTATAGATTGTAGAGTGTATGGTATAGAGTGTATGTTATAGAGTGTAGGGTATAGAGTGTAGGGTAGAGAGTGTATGTTATAGAGTGTAGGGTATAGAGTGTAGGGTAGAGAGTGTAGAGTGTAGGGTATAGAGTGTAGGGTAGGGTATAGAGTGTAGAGTGTCGGGATTAGAGTGTAGGGTATAGAGTGTGGGATGTAGAGTGTAGGGTATAGAGTGTAGAGTGTAGGGTATAGAGTGTATGGTATAGAGTGTAGGGTATAGAGTGTAGGGTGTAGAGTGTAGGGTATAGAGTGTAGGGTATAGAGTGTAGGGTGTAGAGTGTAGGGTATAGAGTGTATGGTATAGAGTGTAGGGTATAGAATGTATGGTATAGAGTGTAGAGTGTAGGATATAGAGTGTAGGTTATAGAGTGTAGAGTGTAGGGTATAGAGTGTAGAGTGTAGGGATTAGAGTGTAGGGTATAGAGTGTAGGGTATAGAGTGTAGAGTGTAGGGTAGAGAGTGTAGGATATAGAGTGTAGAGTGTATGGTATAGAGTGTAGGGTATAGAGTGTAGGGTATAGAGTGTAGGGTATAGAGTGTAGGGTATAGAGTGTAGGGCATAGAGTGTAGGGTATAGAGTGTAGGGTGTAGAGTGTAGGGTATAGAGTGTAGGGTATAGAGTGTAGAGTGTAGGGTATAGAGTGTGGGGTATAGAGTGTAGGGTATAGAGTGTAGGGTATAGAGTGTAGGGTATAGAGTGTAGAGTGTAGGGTATAGCATGTAGAGTGTCGGGTATAGAGTGTAGGGTATAGAGTGTAGGGTATAGAGTGTAGAGTGTAGGGTATAGAGTGTAGAGTGTAGGGTATAGAGTGTATGGTATAGAGTGTAGGGTATAGAGTGTAGGGTGTAGAGTGTTGGGTATAGAGTGTAGGGTATAGAGTGTAGGGTATAGAGTGTAGGGTATAGAGTGTAGGGAATAGAGTGTAGAGTGTAAGGTATAGAGTGTAGAGTGTAGGGTATAGAGTGTAGGGTATAGAGTGTAGAGTGTAGGGATTAGAGTGTAGGGTATAGAGTGTAGGGTATAGTGTGTAGGGTATAGAGTGTAGAGTGTAGGGTATAGAGTGTAGAGTGTAGGGTATAGAGTGTAGGGTATAGAGTGTAGGGTATAGAGTGTAGGGCATAGAGTGTAGGGTATAGAGTGTAGGGTATAGAGTGTAGAGTGTAGGGTATAGAGTGTAGGGTATAGAGTGTAGGGTATAGAGTGTAGAGTGTAGGGTATAGAGTGTAGGGTATTGAGTGTAGGGTATAGATTGTAGGGTATAGAGTGTAGGGCATAGAGTGTAGGGTATAGAGTGTAGGGTATAGAGTGTAGAGTGTAGGGTATAGAGTGTAGGGTATAGAGTGTAGGGTAGAGAGTGTAGAGTGTAGGGATTAGAGTGTAGGGTATAGAGTGTAGGGTGTAGAGTGTAGGGCATAGAGTGTAGAGTGTAGGGTATAGAGTGTATGGTATAGAGTGTAGAGTATAGAGTGTAGGGTGTAGAGTGTAGGGTATAGAGTGTAGGGTATAGAGTGTAGGGTATAGAGTGTAGGGAATAGAGTGTTGAGTGTAAGGTACAGAGTGTAGAGTGTAGGGAATAGAGTGTAGAGTGTAGGGTATAGAGTGTAGGGTATAGAGTGTAGGGTATAGAGTGTAGGGTATACAGTGTAGGGTATAGAGTGTAGAGTGTAGGGTATAGAGTGTAGAGTGTAGGGTATAGAGTGTAGAGTGTAGGGCATAGAGTGTAGATTGTAGGGTATAGAGTGTAGGGTATAGAGTGTACGGTATAGAGTGTAGTGTATAGAGTGTAGAGTGTAGGGTATAGAGTGTAGAGTGTAGGGTATAGAGTGTAGGGTACAGAGTGTAGGGTATAGAGTGTAGGGTAGAGAGTGTAGAGTGTAGGGTATAGAGTGTAGGGTATAGAGTGTAGGGTATAGAGTGTAGAGTGTAGGGATTAGAGTGTAGGGTATAGAGTGTAGGGTGTGGAGTGTAGGGTATAGAGTGTAGAGTGTAGGGTATAGAGTGTATGGTATAGAGTGTAGGGTATAGAGTGTAGGGTGTAGAGTGTAGGGTATAGAGTGTAGGGTATAGAGTGTAGGGTATAGAGTGTAGGGTATAGAGTGTAGGGAATAGAGTGTAGAATGTAAGGTATAGAGTGTAGAGTGTAGGGATATATAGTGTAAGGTATAGAGTGTAGAGTGTAGGGATTAGAGTGTAGGGTATAGAGTGTAGGGTGTAGAGTGTAGGGTATAGAGTGTAGAGTGTAGGGTATAGAGTGAATGGTATAGAGTGTAGGGTATAGAGTGTAGGGTGTAGAGTGTAGGGTATAGAGTGTAGGGTACAGAGTGTAGGGTATAGAGTGTAGGGTATAGAGTGTAGGGAATAGAGTGTGGAGTGTAAGGTATAGAGTGTAGAGTGTAGGGTATAGAGTGTAGGGTATAGACTGTAGGGTATAGAGTGTAGGGTATAGAGTGTAGGGTATAGATTGTAGAGTGTAGGCTATAGAGTGTAGGGTATAGAGAGTAGAGTGTAGGGTATAGAGTGTAGGGTATAGAGTGTAGGGTATAGAGTGTAGAGTGTAGGGTATAGTGTGTAGGGTATAGAGTGCAGGGTGTAGAGTGTAGGGTATAGAGTGTAGGGTATAGAGTGTAGAGTGTAGGGTATAGAGTGTATGCTATAGAGTGTATGGTGTAGAGTGTATGGTATAGAGTGTAGGGTATAGAGTGTAGAGTGTATGGTATAGAGTGTAGGGTGTAGAGTGTAGGGTATAGAGTGTATGTTATAGAGTGTAGGGTATAGAGTGTAGGGTAGAGAGTGTAGAGTGTAGGGTATAGAGTGTAGGGTATAGAGTGTAGTGTATAGAGTGTAGAGTGTAGGGATTAGAGTGTAGGGTATAGAGTGTAGTGTGTAGAGTGTAGGGTATAGAGTGTAGAGTGTAGGGTATAGAGTGTAGGGTATAGAGTGTAGGGTATAGAGTGTAGGGTATAGAGTGTAGAGTGTAGGGTATAGTGTGTAGGGTATAGAGTGCAGGGTGTAGAGTGTAGGGTATAGAGTGTAGGGTATAGAGTGTAGAGTGTAGGGTATAGAGTGTATGCTATAGAGTGTATGGTGTAGAGTGTATGGTATAGAGTGTAGGGTATAGCGTGTAGAGTGTATGGTATAGAGTGTAGGGTGTAGAGTGTAGGGTATAGAGTGTATGTTATAGAGTGTAGGGTATAGAGTGTAGGGTAGAGAGTGTAGAGTGTAGGGTATAGAGTGTAGGGTATAGAGTGTAGGGTATAGAGTGTAGAGTGTAGGGATTAGAGTGTAGGGTATAGAGTGTAGTGTGTAGAGTGTAGGGTATAGAGTGTAGAGTGTAGGGTATAGAGTGTATGGTATAGAGTGTAGGGTATAGAGTGTAGGGTGTAGAGTGTAGGGTATAGAGTGTAGGGTATAGAGTGTAGGGTATAGAGTGTAGGGAATAGAGTGTAGAGTGTAAGGTATAGAGTGTAGAGTATAGGGTATAGAGTGTAGGGTATAGAGTGTAGAGTGTAGGGATTAGAGTGTAGGGTATAGAGTGTAGGGTGTAGAGTGTAGGGTATAGAGTGTAGAGTGTAGGGTATAGAGTGTATGGTATAGAGTGTAGGGTATAGAGTGTAGGGTGTAGAGTGTAGGGTATAGAGTGTAGGGTATAGAGTGTAGGGTATAGAGTGTAAGGTATAGAGTGTAGGGAATAGAGTGTAGAGTGTAAGGTATAGAGTGTAGAGTGTAGGGTATAGAGTGTAGGGTATAGACTGTAGGGTATAGAGTGTAGGGTATAGATTGTAGGCTATAGAGTGTAGGGTATAGAGTGTAGGGTATAGAGTGTAGGGTATAGAGTGTAGGGTATAGAGTGTAGAGTGTAGGGTATAGTGTGTAGGGTATAGAGTGCAGGGTGTAGAGTGTAGGGTATAGAGTGTAGGGTATAGAATGTAGAGTGTAGGGTATAGAGTGTATGCTATAGAGTGTATGGTGTAGAGTGTATGGTATAGAGTGTAGGGTATAGAGTGTAGAGTGTAGGGTATAGAGTGTAGGGTATAGAGTGTATGTTATAGAGTGTAGGGTATAGAGTGTAGAGTGTAGGGTATAGAGTTTAGAGTGTAGGGTATAGAGTGTAGGGTATAGAGTGTAAGGTATAGAGTGTAGGGTGTAGAGTGTAGGGTGTAGAGGGTAGGGTATAGATTGTAGGGTATAGAGTGTAGGGTATAGAGTGTACGGTATAGAGTGTAGGGTATGGAGTGTATGGTCTAGAGTGTAGGGTATAGAGTGTAGAGTGTAGGGTATAGAGTGTAGGGTATAGAGTGTAGGGTATAGAGTGTAGGGTATAGAGTGTAGGGTATAGAGTGTAGGGTATAGAGTGTAGAGTGCAGGGTATAGAGTTTAGAGTGTAGGGTATAGAGTGTAGGGTATAGAGTGTAAGGTATAGAGTGTAGGGTGTAGAGTGTAGGGTATAGAGTGTAGGGTATAGGGTGTAGGGTATGGAGTGTAGGGTATAGAGTGTAGGGTACAGAGTGTATGGTATAGAGTGTAGGGTATAGAGTGTAGGGTATAGAGTGTATGGTATAGAGTGTAGGGTATAGAGTGTAGGGTATAGAGTGTATGTTATAGAGTGTAGGGTATAGAGCGTAGAGTGTAGGGTATAGAGTGTAGAGTGTAGAGTGTAGGGTATAGAGTGTAGAGTGTAGGGTATAGAGTGTAGAGTGTAGGGTATAGAGTTTAGAGTGTAGGGTATAGAGTGTAGGGTATAGAGTGTAAGGTGTAGAGTGTAGGGTATAGAGTGTAGGGTATAGAGTGTAGGGTATAGAGTGTAGGGTATAGAGTGTAGGGTATAGAGTGTATGGTATAGAGTGTAGAGTGTAGGGTATAGAGTTTAGAGTGTAGGGTATAGAGTGTAAGGTATAGAGTGTAGGGTGTAGAGTGTAGGGTATAGAGTGTAGGGTATAGAGTGTATGGTATAGAGTGTACGGTATAGAGTGTAGGGTATAGAGTGTATGGTATAGAGTGTAGGGTATAGAGTGTAGGGTATAGAGTGTAGGGTATAGAGTGTATGGTATAGATTGTAGGGTATAGAGTGTAGGGTGTAGAGTGTATGTTATAGAGTGTAGGGTATAGAGTGTAGGGTATAGAGTTTAGAGTGTAGGGTATAGAGAGTAGGGTATAGAGTGTAAGGTATAGAGTGTAGGGTGTAGAGTGTAGGGTATAGAGTGTAGGGCATAGGGTGTAGGGTATAGAGTGTAGGGTATAGAGTGTAGAGTGTAGGGTATAGAGTGTAGGGTATAGAGTGTAGGGTATAGAGTGTAGAGTGTAGGGTATAGAGTGTAGGGTATTGAGTGTAGGGTATAGAGTGTAGGGTATAGAGTGTAGGGTATAGAGTGTAGAGTTTAGGGTATAGAGTGTAGAGTGTAGGGTATAGAGTGTAGGGTATAGAGTGTAGGGTAGAGAGTGTAGGGTAGAGAGTGTAGAGTGTAGGATATAGAGTGTAGGGTATAGAGTGTAGGGTATAGAGTGTAGAGTGTAGGGATTAAAGTGTAGGGTATAGAGTGTAGGGTGTAGAGTGTAGGGTATAGAGTGTAGAGTGTAGGGTATAGAGTGTATGATATAGAGTGTAGGGTATAGAGTGTAGGGTGTAGAGTGTAGGGTATAGAGTGTTGGGCATAGAGTGTAGGGTATAGAGCGTAGAGTGTAGGGTATAGAGTGTAGGGTACAGAGTGTAAGGTATAGAGTGTAGGGTAGAGAGTGTAGAGTGTAGGGTATAGAGTGTAGGGTATAGAGTGTAGGGTATAGAGTGTAGAGTGTAGGGATTAGAGTGTAGGGTATAGAGTGTAGGGTGTGGAGTGTAGGGTATAGAGTGTAGAGTGTAGGGTATAGAGTGTATGGTATAGAGTGTAGGGTATAGAGTGTAGGGTGTAGAGTGTAGGGTATAGAGTGTAGGGTATAGAGTGTAGGGTATAGAGTGTAGGGAATAGAGTGTAGAGTGTAAGGTATAGAGTGTAGAGTGTAGGGTATAGAGTGTAAGGTATAGAGTGTAGAGTGTAGGGATTAGAGTGTAGGGTATAGAGTGTAGGGTGTAGAGTGTAGGGTATAGAGTGTAGAGTGTAGGGTATAGAGTGTATGGTATAGAGTGTAGGGTATAGAGTGTAGGGTGTAGAGTGTAGGGTATAGAGTGTAGGGTATAGAGTGTAGGGTATAGAGTGTAGGGTATAGAGTGTAGGGAATAGAGTGTGGAGTGTAAGGTATAGAGTGTAGAGTGTAGGGTATAGAGTGTAGGGTATAGACTGTAGGGTATAGAGTGTAGGGTATAGAGTGTAGGGTATAGATTGTAGCGTGTAGGCTATAGAGTGTAGGGTATAGAGTGTAGAGTGTAGGGTATAGAGTGTAGGGTATAGAGTGTAGGGTATAGAGTGTAGGGTATAGAGTGTAGAGTGTAGGGTATAGTGTGTAGGGTATAGAGTGCAGGGTGTAGAGTGTAGGGTATAGAGTGTAGGGTATAGAGTGTAGAGTGTAGGGTATAGAGTGTATGCTATAGAGTGTATGGTGTAGAGTGTATGGTATAGAGTGTAGGGTATAGAGTGTTGAGTGTATGGTATAGAGTGTAGAGTGTAGAGTGTAGGGTATAGAGTGTATGTTATAGAGTGTAGGGTATAGAGTGTAGGGTAGAGAGTGTAGAGTGTAGGGTATAGAGTGTAGGGTATAGAGTGTAGGGTATAGAGTGTAGAGTGTAGGGATTAGAGTGTAGGGTATAGAGTGTAGTGTGTAGAGTGTAGGGTAGAGTGTAGAGTGTAGGGTATAGAGTGTATGGTATAGAGTGTAGGGTATAGAGTTTAGGGTGTAGAGTGTAGGGTATAGAGTGTAGGGTATAGAGTGTAGGGTATAGAGTGTAGGGAATAGAGTGTAGAGTGTAAGGTATAGAGTGTAGAGTATTGGGTATAGAGTGTAGGGTATAGAGTGTAGAGTGCAGGGATTAGAGTGTAGGGTATAGAGTGTAGGGTGTAGAGTGTAGGGTATGGAGTGTAGAGTGTAGGGTATAGAGTGTATGGTATAGAGTGTAGGGTATAGAGTGTAGGGTGTAGAGTGTAGGGTATAGAGTGTAGGGTATAGAGTGTAGGGTATAGAGTGTAAGGTATAGAGTGTAGGGAATAGAGTGTAGAGTGTAAAGTATAAAGTGTAGAGTGTAGGGTATAGAGTGAAGGGTATAGACTGTAGGGTATAGAGTGTAGGGTATAGATTGTAGGCTATAGAGTGTAGGGTATAGAGTGTAGGGTATAGAGTGTAGGGTATAGAGTGTAGGGTATAGAGTGTAGGGTATAGAGTGTAGAGTGTAGGGTATAGTGTGTAGGGTATAGAGTGCAGGGTGTAGAGTGTAGGGTATAGAGTGTAGGGTATAGAATGTAGAGTGTAGGGTATAGAGTGTATGCTATAGAGTGTATGGTGTAGAGTGTATGGTATAGAGTGTAGGGTATAGAGTGTAGAGTGTAGGGTATAGAGTGTAGGGTATAGAGTGTAGGGTATAGAGTGTATGTTATAGAGTGTAGGGTATAGAGTGTAGAGTGTAGGGTATAGAATGTAGAGTGTAGGGTATAGAGTGTAGGGTATAGAGTGTAGGGTATAGAGTGTAGGGTGTAGAGTGTAGGGTATAGAGTGTAGGGTATAGAGTGTAGAGTGCAGGGTATAGAGTTTAGAGTGTAGGGTATAGAGTGTAGGGTATAGAGTGTAAGGTATAGAGTGTAGGGTGTAGAGTGTAGGGTATAGAGTGTAGGGTATAGAGTGTAGGGTATAGAGTGTACGGTATAGAGTGTAGGGTACAGAGTGTATAGTATAGAGTGTAGGGTATAGAGTGTAGGGTATAGAGTGTATGGTATAGAGTGTAGGGTATAGAGTGTATGTTATAGAGTGTAGGGTATAGAGTGTAGAGTGTAGGGTATAGAGTGTAGAGTGTAGGGTATAGAGTGTAGAGTGTAGGGTATAGAGTGTAGAGTGTAGGGTATAGAGTTTAGAGTGTAGGGTATAGAGTGTAGGGTATAGAGTGTAAGGTGTAGAGTGTAGGGTATAGAGTGTAGGGTATAGAGTGTAGGGTATAGAGTGTAGGGTATAGAGTGTAGGGTATAGAGTGTAGAGTGTAGGGTATAGAGTTTAGAGTGTAGGGTATAGAGTGTAGGGTATAGAGTGTAAGGTATAGAGTGTAGGGTGTAGAGTGTAGGGTATAGAGTGTAGGGTATAGAGTGTAGGGTATAGAGTGTACGGTATAGAGTGTAGGGTATAGAGTGTATGGTATAGAGTGTAGGGTATAGAGTGTACGGTATAGAGTGTATGGTATAGATTGTAGGGTATAGAGTGTAGGGTGTAGAGTGTAGGGTATAGAGTGTAGGGTATAGAGTGTAGGGTATAGAGTGTAAGGTATAGAGTGTAGGGAAAAGAGTGTAGAGTGTAAAGTATAGAGTGTAGAGTGTAGGGTATAGAGTGTAGGGTATAGACTGTAGGGTATAGAGTGTAGGGTATAGATTGTAGGCTATAGAGTGTAGGGTATAGAGTGTAGGGTATAGAGTGTAGGGTATAGAGTGTAGGGTATAGAGTGTAGGGTATAGAGTGTAGAGTGTAGGGTATAGTGTGTAGGGTATAGAGTGCAGGGTGTAGAGTGTAGGGTATAGAGTGTAGGGTATAGAATGTAGAGTGTAGGGTATAGAGTGTATGCTATAGAGTGTATGGTGTAGAGTGTATGGTATAGAGTGTAGGGTATAGAGTGTAGAGTGTAGGGTATAGAGTGTAGGGTATAGAGTGTAGGGTATAGAGTGTATGTTATAGAGTGTAGGGTATAGAGTGTAGAGTGTAGGGTATAGAATGTAGAGTGTAGGGTATAGAGTGTAGGGTATAGAGTGTAGGGTATAGAGTGTAGGGTGTAGAGTGTAGGGTATAGAGTGTAGGGTATAGAGTGTAGAGTGCAGGGTATAGAGTTTAGAGTGTAGGGTATAGAGTGTAGGGTATAGAGTGTAAGGTATAGAGTGTAGGGTGTAGAGTGTAGGGTATAGAGTGTAGGGTATAGAGTGTAGGGTATAGAGTGTACGGTATAGAGTGTAGGGTACAGAGTGTATAGTATAGAGTGTAGGGTATAGAGTGTAGGGTATAGAGTGTATGGTATAGAGTGTAGGGTATAGAGTGTATGTTATAGAGTGTAGGGTATAGAGTGTAGAGTGTAGGGTATAGAGTGTAGAGTGTAGAGTGTAGGGTATAGAGTGTAGAGTGTAGGGTATAGAGTGTAGAGTGTAGGGTATAGAGTTTAGAGTGTAGGGTATAGAGTGTAGGGTATAGAGTGTAAGGTGTAGAGTGTAGGGTATAGAGTGTAGGGTATAGAGTGTAGGGTATAGAGTGTAGGGTATAGAGTGTAGGGTATAGAGTGTAGAGTGTAGGGCATAGAGTTTAGAGTGTAGGGTATAGAGTGTAGGGTATAGAGTGTAAGGTATAGAGTGTAGGGTGTAGAGTGTAGGGTATAGAGTGTAGGGTATAGAGTGTACGGTATAGAGTGTAGGGTATAGAGTGTATGGTATAGAGTGTAGGGTATAGAGTGTAGGGTATAGAGTGTATGGTATAGATTGTAGGGTATAGAGTGTAGGGTGTAGCGTGTATGTTATAGAGTGTAGGGTATAGAGTGTAGGGTATAGAGTTTAGAGTGTAGGGTATAGAGAGTAGGGTATAGAGTGTAAGGTATAGAGTGTAGGGTGTAGAGTGTAGGGTATAGAGTGTAGGGCATAGGGTGTAGGGTATAGAGTGTAGGGTATAGAGTGTAGAGTGTAGGGTATAGAGTGTAGGGTATAGAGTGTAGGGTATAGAGTGTAGAGTGTAGGGTATAGAGTGTAGGGTATTGAGTGTAGGGTATAGAGTGTAGGGTATAGAGTGTAGGGTATAGAGTGTAGAGTGTAGGGTATAGAGTGTAGAGTGTAGGGTATATAGTGTAGAGTGTAGGGTATAGAGTGTAGGGTATAGAGTGTAGGGTATAAAGTGTAGGGTATAGAGTGCAGGGTATAGAGTGTAGAGTGTAGGGTATAGAGTGTAGAGTGTAGGGTATAGAGTGTAGGGTATAGAGTGTAGGGTATAGAGTGTAGGGTATAGAGTGTAGAGTGTAGGGTATAGAGTGTAGGGTATAGAGTGTAGGGAGTAGAGTGTAGGGTATAGAGTGTAGGGTTCAGAGTGTAGGGTATAGAGTGTAGGGTATAGAATGTATGGTATAGAGTGTAGGGTATAGAGTGTAGGGTATAGAGTGTAGGGTATAGAGTGTAGGGTATAGAGTGTAGAGTGTAGGGTATAGAGTGTAGGGTATAGAGTGTAGGGTAGAGAGTGTAGAGTGTAGGGTATAGAGTGTAGGGTATAGAGTGTAGGGTATAGAGTGTAGGGTGTAGAGTGTAGGGTATAGAGTGTAGGGTATAGAGTGTAGGGTATAGAGTGTAGGGAATAGAGTGTAGAGTGTAAGGTATAGAGTGTAGGGTATAGAGTGTACGGTATAGAGTGTAGGGTATAGAGTGTATGGTATAGAGTGTAGGGTATAGAGTGTAGAGTGTAGGGAATAGAGTGTAGGGATTAGAGTGTAGGGTATAGAGTGTAGGGTGTAGAGTGTAGGGTATAGAGTGTAGAGTGTAGGGTATAGAGTGTATGGTATAGAGTGTAGGGTATAGAGTGTAGGGTGTAGAGTGTAGGGTATAGAGTGTAGGGTATAGAGTGTAGGGTATAGAGTGTAGGGTATAGAGTGTAGGGAATAGAGTGTAGAGTGTAAGGTATAGAGTGTAGAGTGTAGGGTATAGAGTGTAGGGTATAGAGTGTAGAGTGTTGGGATTAGAGTGTAGGGTATAGAGTGTAGGGTGTAGAGTGTAGGGTATAGAGTGTAGAGTGTAGGGTATAGAGTATATGGTATAGAGTGTAGGGTATAGAGTGTAGGGTGTAGAGTATAGGGTATAGAGTGTAGGGTATAGAGTGTAGGGTATAGAGTGTAGGGAATAGAGTGTAGAGTGTAAGGTTTAGAGTGTAGAGTGTAGGGTATAGAGTGTAGGGTATAGACTGTAGGGTATAGAGTGTAGGGTATAGAGTGTAGGGTATAGATTGTAGAGTGTAGGCTATAGAGTGTAGGGTATAGAGTGTAGAGTGTAGGGTATAGAGTGTAGGGTATAGTGTGTAGGGTATAGAGTGTAGAGTGTAGGGTATAGTGTGTAGGATAGAGTGTAGGGTATAGAGTGTAGGGTATAGAGTGTATGGTATAGAGTGTAGGGTATAGAGTGTAGGGTATAGAGTGTAGGGTATAGAGTGTAGGGTATAGAGTGTAGAGTGTAGGGTATAGAGTGTTGAGTGTAGGGTATAGAGTGTAGGGTATAGAGTGTAGGGTAGAGAGTGTAGAGTGTAGGGTATAGAGTGTAGGGTATAGAGTGTAGGGTATAGAGTGTAGAGTGTAGGGATTAGAGTGTAGGGTATAGAGTGTAGGGTGTAGAGTGTAGGGTATAGAGTGTAGAGTGTAGGGTATAGAGTGTATGGTATAGAGTGTAGGGTATAGAGTGTAGGGTGTAGAGTGTAGGGTATAGAGTGTAGGGTATAGAGTGTAGGGTATAGAGTGTAGGGTATAGAGTGTAGGGAATAGAGTGTAGAGTGTAAGGTATAGAGTGTAGACTGTAGGGTATAGAGTGTAGGGTATAGAGTGTAGAGTGTTGGGATTAGAGTGTAGGGTATAGAGTGTAGGGTGTAGAGTGTAGGGTATAGAGTGTAGAGTGTAGGGTATAGAGTATATGGTATAGAGTGTAGGGTATAGAGTGTAGGGTTTAGAGTGTAGGGTATAGAGTGTAGGGTATAGAGTGTAGGGTATAGAGTGTAGTGCATAAAGTGTAGAGTGTAGGGTATAGAGTGTAGGGTATAGAGTGTAGGGTATAGAGTGTAGAGTGTAGGGTATAGAGTGTAGGGTATAGAGTGTAGGGTATACAGTGTAGGGTATAGAGTGTAGGGTATAGAGTGTAGGGTATAGAGTGTAGGGTATAGAGTGTAGGGTATAGAGTGTAGAGTGTAGGGTATAGAGTTTAGAGTGTAGGGTATAGAGTGTAGGGTATAGAGTGTAAGGTATAGAGTGTAGGGTGTAGAGTGTAGGGTATAGAGTGTAGGGTATAGAGTGTAGGGTATAGAGTGTACGGTATAGAGTGTAGGGTATAGAGTGTATGGTATAGAGTGTAGGGTATAGAGTGTAGGGTATAGAGTGTAGGGTATAGAGTGTATGGTATAGATTGTAGGGTATAGAGTGTAGGGTATAGAGTGTAGGGTATAGAGTGTAGAGTGTAGGGTATAGAGTGTAGAGTGTAGGGTATAGAGTGTAGAGTGTAGGGTATAGATTGTATGGTATAGAGTGTAGGGTATAGAATGTAGGGTGTAGAGTGTTGGGTATAGAGTGTAGGGTATAGAGTGTAGGGTATAGAGTGTAGGGTATAGAGTGTAGGGAATAGAGTGTAGAGTGTAAGGTATAGAGTGTAGAGTGTAGGGTATAGAGTGTAGGGTATAGAGTGTAGAGTGTAGGGATTAGAGTGTAGGGTATAGAGTGTAGGGTATAGAGTGTAGGGTATAGAGTGTAGAGTGTAGGGTATAGAGTGTAGAGTGTAGGGTATAGAGTGTAGGGTATAGAGTGTAGGGTATAGAGTGTAGGGTAGAGTGTGTAGAGTGTAGGGTATAGAGTGTAGGGTATAGAGTGTAGGGTATAGAGTGTAGAGTGTAGGGATTAGAGTGTAGGGTATAGAGTGTAGGGTGTAGAGTGTAGGGTATAGAGTGTAGAGTGTAGGGTATAGAGTGTATGGTATAGAGTGTAGGGTAAAGAGTGTAGGGTGTAGAGTGTAGGGTATAGAGTGTAGGGTATAGAGTGTAGGGTATAGAGTGTAGGGAATAGAGTGTAGAGTGTAAGGTATAGAGTGTAGGGTATAGAGTGTAGGGTATAGAGTGTAGAGTGAAGGGATTAGAGTGTAGGGTATAGAGTGTAGGGTGTAGAGTGTAGGGTATAGAGTGTAGAGTGTAGGGTATAGAGTGTATGGTACAGAGTGTAGGGTATAGAGTGTAGGGTGTAGAGTGTAGGGTATAGAGTGTAGGGTATAGAGTGTAGGGTATAGAGTGTAGGGTATAGAGTGTAGGGAATAGAGTGTAGAGTGTAAGGTATAGAGTGTAGAGTGTAGGGTATAGAGTGTAGGGTATAGACTGTAGGGTATAGAGTGTAGGGTATAGAGTGTAGGGTATAGATTGTAGAGTGTAGGCTATGGAGTGTAGGTTATAGAGTGTAGAGTGTAGGGTATAGAGTGTAGGGTATAGAGTGTAGGGTAGAGAGTGTAGGGTATAGAGTGTAGAGTGTAGGGTATAGTGTGTAGGGTATAGAGTGCAGGGTGTAGAGTGTAGGATATAGAGTGTAGGGTATAGAGTGTAGAGTGTAGGGTATAGAGTGTATGCTATAGAGTGTATGGTGTAGAGTGTATGGTATAGAGTGTAGGGTATAGATTGTAGAGTGCATGGTATAGAGTGTAGGGTATAGAGTGTAGGGTATAGAGTGTATGTTATAGAGTGTAGGGAATAGAGTGTAGGGTAGAGATTGTAGAGTGTAGGGTATAGAGTGTAGGGTATAGAGTGTAGAGTGTCGGGATTAGAGTGTAGGGTATAGAGTGTAGGATGTAGAGTGTAGGGTATAGAGTGTAGAGTGTAGGGTATAGAGTGTATGGTATAGAGTGTAGGGTATAGAGTGTAGGGTGTAGAGTGTAGGGTATAGAGTGTAGGGTATAGAGTGTAGGGTATAGAGTGTAGGGTATAGAGTGTAGGGTGTAGAGTGTAGGGTATAGAGTGTATGGTATAGAGTGTAGGGTATAGAATGTATGGTATAGAGTGTAGAGTGTAGGATATAGAGTGTAGGGTATAGAGTGTAGAGTGTAGGGTATAGAGTGTAGGGTATAGAGTGTAGGGTATAGAGTGTAGAGTGTAGGGATTAGAGTGTAGGGTATAGAGTGTAGGGTATAGAGTGTAGAGTGTAGGGTAGAGAGTGTAGGATATAGAGTGTAGAGTGTAGGGTATAGAGTGTAGGGTATAGAGTGTAGGGTATAGAGTGTAGAGTGTAGGGTATAGAGTGTAGGGTATAGAGTGTAGGGTATAGAGTGTAGGGTGTAGAGTGTAGGGTATAGAGTGTAGGGTATAGAGTGTAGGGTATAGAGTGTAGGGTGTAGAGTGTATGGTATAGAGTGCAGGGTATAGAATGTATGGTATAGAGTGTAGAGTGTAGGATATAGAGTGTCGGGTATAGAGTGTAGAGTGTAGGGATTAGAGTGTAGGGTATAGAGTGTAGGGTATAGAGTGTAGAGTGTAGGGTAGAGAGTGTAGGATATAGAGTGTAGAGTGTAGGGTATAGAGTGTAGGGTATAGAGTGTAGGGTATAGAGTGTAGGGTTTAGAGTGTAGAGTGTAGGGTATAGAGTGTAGGGTATAGAGTGTATGGTATAGAGTGTAGGGTATAGAGTGTAGGGTGTAGAGTGTAGGGTATAGAGTGTAGGGTATAGAGTGTAGGGTATAGAGTGTAGGGTATAGAGTGTAGGGTGTAGAGTGTAGGGTATAGAGTGTATGGTATAGAGTGTAGGGTATAGAATGTATGGTATAGAGTGTAGAGTGTAGGATATAGAGTGTAGGGTATAGAGTGTAGAGTGTAGGGTATAGAGTGTAGGGTATAGAGTGTAGAGTGTAGGGATTAGAGTGTAGGGTATAGAGTGTAGGGTAAAGAGTGTAGGGTGTAGAGTGTAGGGTATAGAGTGTAGGGTATAGAGTGTAGAGTGTAGGGTATAGAGTGTAGGGTATAAAGTGTAGGGTATAGAGTGTAGGGTATAGAGTGTAGGGTATAGAGTGTAGAGTGTAGGGTATAGCGTGTAGAGTGTCGGGTATAGATTGTAGGGTATAGAGTGTAGGGTATAGAGTGTAGGGTATAGAGTGTAGAGTGTAGGGTATATAGTGTAGAGTGTAGGGTATAGAGTGTATGGTATAGAGTGTAGGGTATAGAGTGTAGGGTGTAGAGTGTTGGGTATAGAGTGTAGGGTATAGAGTGTAGGGTATAGAGTGTAGTGTATAGAGTGTAGGGAATAGAGTGTGGAGTGTAAGGTATAGAGTGTAGAGTGTAGGGTATAGACTGTAGGGTATAGAGTGTAGGGTATAGAGTGTAGGGTATAGATTGTAGAGTATAGGCTATAGAGTGTAGGGTATAGAGTGTAGAGTGTAGGGTATAGAGTGTAGGGTATAGAGTGTAGGGTATAGAGTGTAGAGTGTAGGGTATAGTGTGTAGGGTATAGAGTGCAGGGTGTAGAGTGTAGGGTATAGAGTGTAGGGTATAGAGTGTAGAGTGTAGGGTATAGAGTGTATGCTATAGAGTGTATGGTGTAGAGTGTATGGTATAGAGTGTAGGGTATACAGTGTAGAGTGTATGGTATAGAGTGTAGGGTGTAGAGTGTAGGGTATAGAGTGTATGTTATAGAGTGTAGGGTATAGAGTGTAGGGTAGAGAGTGTAGAGTGTAGGGTATAGAGTGTAGGGTATAGAGTGTAGGGTATAGAGTGTAGAGTGTAGGGATTAGAGTGTAGGGTATAGAGTGTAGTGTGTAGAGTGTAGGGTATAGAGTGTAGAGTGTAGGGTATAAAGTGTATGGTATAGAGTGTAGGGTATAGAGTGTAGGGTGTAGAGTGTAGGGTATAGAGTGTAGGGTATAGAGTGTAGGGTATAGAGTGTATGGTATAGAGTGTAGGGAATAGAGTGTAGAGTGTAAGGTATAGAGTGTAGAGTGTAGGGTATAGAGTGTAGGGTATAGACTGTAGGGTATAAAGTGTAGGGTATAGATTGTAGGCTATAGAGTGTAGGGTATAGAGTGTAGGGTATAGAGTGTAGGGTATAGAGTGCAGGGTATAGAGTGTAGAGTGTAGGGTATAGTGTGTAGGGTATAGAGTGCAGGGTGTAGAGTGTAGGGTATAGAGTGTAGGGTATAGAGTGTAGAGTGTAGGGTATAGAGTGTATGCTATAGAGTGTATGGTGTAGAGTGTATGGTATAGAGTGTAGGGTATAGAGTGTAGAGTGTAGGGTATAGAGTGTAGGGTATAGAGTGTATGTTATAGAGTGTAGGGTATAGAGTGTAGAGTGTAAGGTATAGAGTTTAGAGTGTAGGGTATAGAGTGTAGGGTATAGAGTGTAAGGTATAGAGTGTAGGGTGTAGAGTGTAGGGTATAGATTGTAGGGTATAGAGTGTAGGGTATAGAGTGTACGGTATAGAGTGTAGGGTATGGAGTGTATGGTATAGAGTGTAGGGTATAGAGTGTAGGGTATAGAGTGTAGGGTATAAAGTGTAGAGTGTAGGGTATAGAGTGTAGAGTGTAGGGTATAGAGTGTATGGTATAGAGTGTAGGGTATAGAGTGTAGGGTGTAGAGTGTTGGGTATAGAGTGTAGGGTATAGAGTGTAGGGTATAGAGTGTAGGGTATAGAGTGTAGGGAATAGAGTGTAGGGTATAGAGTGTAGAGTGTAGGGATTAGAGTGTAGGGTATAGAGTGTAGGGTATAGAGTGTAAGGTATAGAGTGTAGGGTATAGAGTGTAGAGTGTAGGGTATAGAGTGTAGAGTGTAGGGTATAGAGTGTAGGGTATAGAGTGTAGGGTATAGAGTGTAGGGTAGAGTCTGTAGAGTGTAGGGTATAGAGTGTAGGGTATAGAGTGTAGAGTATAGAGTGTAGAGTGTAGGGATTAGAGTGTAGGGTATAGAGTGTAGGGTGTAGAGTGTAGGGTATAGAGTGTAGAGTGTAGTGTATAGAGTGTATGGTATAGAGTGTAGGGTGTAGAGAGTAGGGTATAGAGTGTAGGGTATAGAGTGTAGGGTATAGAGTGTAGGGAATAGAGTGTAGAGTGTAAGGTATAGAGTGTAGAGTGTAGGGTATAGAGTGTAGGGTATAGAGTGTAGAGTGAAGGGATTAGAGTGTAGGGTATAGAGTGTAGGGTGTAGAGTGTAGGGTATAGAGTGTAGAGTGTAGGGTATAGAGTGTATGGTATAGAGTGTAGGGTATAGAGTGTAGGGTGTAGAGTGTAGGGTATAGAGTGTAGGGTATAGAGTGTAGGGTATAGAGTGTAGGGAATAGAGTGTAGAGTGTAAGGTATAGAGTGTAGAGTGTAGGGTATAGAGTGTAGGGTATAGACTGTAGGGTATAGAGTGTAGGGTATAGAGTGTAGGGTATAGATTGTAGAGTGTAGGCTATAGAATGTAGGGTATAGAGTGTAGAGTGTAGGGTATAGAGTGTCGGGTATAGAGTGTAGGGTATAGAGTGTAGGGTATAGAGTGTAGAGTGTAGGGTATAGTGTGTACGGTATAGAGTGCAGGGTGTAGAGTGTAGGGTATAGAGTGTAGGGTATAGAGTGTAGAGTGTAGGGTATAGAGTGTACGCTATAGAGTGTATGGTGTAGAGTGTATGGTATAGAGTGTAGGGTATAGATTGTAGAGTGTATGGTATAGAGTGTATGTTATAGAGTGTAGGGTATAGAGTGTAGGGTAGAGAGTGTATGTTATAGAGTGTAGGGTATAGAGTGTAGGGTAGAGAGTGTAGAGTGTAGGGTATAGAGTGTAGGGTAGGGTATAGAGTGTAGAGTGTCGGGATTAGAGTGTAGGGTATAGAGTGTGGGATGTAGAGTGTAGGGTATAGAGTGTAGAGTGTAGGGTATAGAGTGTATGGTATAGAGTGTAGGGTATAGAGTGTAGGGTGTAGAGTGTAGGGTATAGAGTGTAGGGAATAGAGTGTAGGGTATAGAGTGTAGGGTATAGAGTGTAGGGTGTAGAGTGTAGGGTATAGAGTGTATAGTATAGAGTGTAGGGTATAGAATGTATGGTATAGAGTGTAGAGTGTAGGATATAGAGTGTAGGGTATAGAGTGTAGAGTGTAGGGTATAGAGTGTAGAGTGTAGGGATTAGAGTGTAGGGTATAGAGTGTAGGGTATAGAATGTAAAGTGTAGGGTAGAGAGTGTAGGATATAGAGTGTAGAGTGTATGGTATAGAGTGTAGGGTATAGAGTGTAGGGTATAGAGTGTAGGGTATAGAGTGTAGGGTATAGAGTGTAGGGCATAGAGTGTAGGGCATAGAGTGTAGGGTGTAGAGTGTAGGGTATAGAGTGTAGGGTATAGAGTGTAGAGTGTAGGGTATAGAGTGTAGGGTATAGAGTGTAGGGTATAGAGTGTAGGGTATAGAGTGTAGGGTATAGAGTGTAGAGTGTAGGGTATAGCATGTAGAGTGTTGGGTATAGAGTGTAGGGTATAGAGTGTAGGGTATAGAGTGTAGGGTATAGAGTGTAGAGTGTAGGGTATAGAGTGTAGAGTGTAGGGTATAGAGTGTATGGTATAGAGTGTAGGGTATAGAGTGTAGGGTGTAGAGTGTTGGGTATAGAGTGTAGGGTATAGAGTGTAGGGTATAGAGTGTAGGGTATAGAGTGTAGGGAATAGAGTGTAGAATGTAAGGTATAGAGTGTAGAGTGTAGGGTATAGAGTGTAGGGTATAGAGTGTAGAGTGTAGGGATTAGAGTGTAGGGTATAGAGTGTAGGGTATAGTGTGTAGGGTATAGAGTGTAGAGTGTAGGGTATAGAGTGTAGGGTATTGAGTTTAGGGTATAGATTGTAGGGTATAGAGTGTAGGGCATAGAGTGTAGGGTATAGAGTGTAGGGTATAGAGTGTAGAGTGTAGGGTATAGAGTGTAGGGTATAGAGTGTAGGGTAGAGAGTGTAGAGTGTAGGGATTAGAGTGTACGGTATAGAGTGTAGGGTGTAGAGTGTAGGGCATAGAGTGTAGAGTGTAGGGTATAGAGTGTATGGTATAGAGTGTAGAGTATAGAGTGTAGGGTGTAGAGTGTAGGGTATAGAGTGTAGGGTATAGAGTGTAGGGTATAGAGTGTAGGGAATAGAGTGTTGAGTGTAAGGTACAGAGTGTAGAGTGTAGGGAATAGAGTGTAGAGTGTAGGGTATAGAGTGTAGGGTATAGAGTGTAGGGTATAGAGTGTAGGGTATACAGTGTAGGGTATAGAGTGTAGAGTGTAGGGTATAGAGTGTAGAGTGTAGGGTATAGAGTGTAGAGTGTAGGGTATAGAGTGTAGAGTGTAGGGCATAGAGTGTAGATTGTAGGGTATAGAGTGTAGGGTATAGAGTGTAGGGTATAGAGTGTAGGGTATAGAGTGTAGAGTGTAGGGTATAGAGTGTAGAGTGTAGGGTATAGAGTGTAGGGTACAGAGTGTAGGGTATAGAGTGTAGGGTAGAGAGTGTAGAGTGTAGGGTATAGAGTGTAGGGTATAGAGTGTAGGGTATAGAGTGTAGAGTGTAGGGATTAGAGTGTAGGGTATAGAGTGTAGGGTGTGGAGTGTAGGGTATAGAGTGTAGAGTGTAGGGTATAGAGTGTATGGTATAGAGTGTAGGGTATAGAGTGTAGGGTGTAGAGTGTAGGGTATAGAGTGTAGGGTATAGAGTGTAGGGTATAGAGTGTAGGGTATAGAGTGTAGGGAATAGAGTGTAGAGTGTAAGGTATAGAGTGTAGAGTGTAGGGTATAGAGTGTAAGGTATAGAGTGTAGAGTGTAGGGATTAGAGTGTAGGGTATAGAGTGTAGGGTGTAGAGTGTAGGGTATAGAGTGTAGAGTGTAGGGTATAGAGTGTATGGTATAGAGTGTAGGGTATAGAGTCTAGGGTGTAGAGTGTAGGGTATAGAGTGTAGGGTATAGAGTGTAGGGTATAGAGTGTAGGGTATAGAGTGTAGGGAATAGAGTGTGGAGTGTAAGGTATAGAGTGTAGAGTGTAGGGTATAGAGTGTAGGGTATAGACTGTAGGGTATAGAGTGTAGGGTATAGAGTGTAGGGTATAGATTGTAGAGTGTAGGCTATAGAGTGTAGGGTATAGAGAGTAGAGTGTAGGGTATAGAGTGTAGGGTATAGAGTGTAGGGTATAGAGTGTAGGGTATAGAGTGTAGAGTGTAGGGTATAGTGTGTAGGGTATAGAGTGCAGGGTGTAGAGTGTAGGGTATAGAGTGTAGGGTATAGAGTGTAGAGTGTAGGGTATAGAGTGTATGCTATAGAGTGTATGGTGTAGAGTGTATGGTATAGAGTGTAGGGTATAGAGTGTAGAGTGTATGGTATAGAGTGTAGGGTGTAGAGTGTAGGGTATAGAGTGTATGTTATAGAGTGTAGGGTATAGAGTGTAAGGTAGAGAGTGTAGAGTGTAGGGTATAGAGTGTAGGGTATAGAGTGTAGGGTATAGAGTGTAGAGTGTAGGGATTAGAGTGTCGGGTATAGAGTGTAGTGTGTAGAGTGTAGGGTATAGAGTGTAGAGTGTAGGGTATAGAGTGTAGGGTATAGAGTGTAGGGTATAGAGTGTAGGGTATAGAGTGTAGAGTGTAGGGTATAGTGTGTAGGGTATAGAGTGCAGGGTGTAGAGTGTAGGGTATAGAGTGTAGGGTATAGAGTGTAGAGTGTAGGGTATAGAGTGTATGCTATAGAGTGTATGGTGTAGAGTGTATGGTATAGAGTGTAGGGTATAGAGTGTAGAGTGTATGGTATAGAGTGTAGGGTGTAGAGTGTAGGGTATAGAGTGTATGTTATAGAGTGTAGGGTATAGAGTGTAAGGTAGAGAGTGTAGAGTGTAGGGTATAGAGTGTAGGGTATAGAGTGTAGGGTATAGAGTGTAGAGTGTAGGGATTAGAGTGTAGGGTATAGAGTGTAGTGTGTAGAGTGTAGGGTATAGAGTGTAGAGTGTAGGGTATAGAGTGTAGGGTATAGAGTGTAGGGTATAGAGTGTAGGGTATAGAGTGTAGAGTGTAGGGTATAGTGTGTAGGGTATAGAGTGCAGGGTGTAGAGTGTAGGGTATAGAGTGTAGGGTATAGAGTGTAGAGTGTAGGGTATAGAGTGTATGCTATAGAGTGTATGGTGTAGAGTGTATGGTATAGAGTGTAGGGTATAGAGTGTAGAGTGTATGGTATAGAGTGTAGGGTGTAGAGTGTAGGGTATAGAGTGTATGTTATAGAGTGTAGGGTATAGAGTGTAGGGTAGAGAGTGTAGAGTGTAGGGTATAGAGTGTAGGGTATAGAGTGTAGGGTATAGAGTGTAGAGTGTAGGGATTAGAGTGTAGGGTATAGAGTGTAGTGTGTAGGGTGTAGGGTATAGAGTGTAGAGTGTAGGGTATAGAGTGTATGGTATAGAGTGTAGGGTATAGAGTGTAGGGTGTAGAGTGTAGGGTATAGAGTGTAGGGTATAGAGTGTAGGGTATAGAGTGTAGGGAATAGAGTGTAGAGTGTAAGGTATAGAGTGTAGAGTATAGGGTATAGAGTGTAGGGTATAGAGTGTAGAGTGTAGGGATTAGAGTGTAGGGTATAGAGTGTAGGGTGTAGAGTGTAGGGTATAGAGTGTAGAGTGTAGGGTATAGAGTGTATGGTATAGAGTGTAGGGTATAGAGTGTAGGGTGTAGAGTGTAGGGTATAGAGTGTAGGGTATAGAGTGTAGGGTATAGAGTGTAAGGTATAGAGTGTAGGGAATAGAGTGTAGAGTGTAAGGTATAGAGTGTAGAGTGTAGGGTATAGAGTGTAGGGTATAGACTGTAGGGTATAGAGTGTAGGGTATAGAGTGTAGGGTATAGAGTGTAGGGTATAGAGTGTAGGGTATAGAGTGTAGGGTATAGAGTGTAGAGTGTAGGGTATAGTGTGTAGGGTATAGAGTGCAGGGTGTAGAGTGTAGGGTATAGAGTGTAGGGTATAGAATGTAGAGTGTAGGGTATAGAGTGTATGCTATAGAGTGTATGGTGTAGAGTGTATGGTATAGAGTGTAGGGTATAGAGTGTAGAGTGTAGGGTATAGAGTGTAGGGTATAGAGTGTATGTTATAGAGTGTAGGGTATAGAGTGTAGAGTGTAGGGTATAGAGTGTAGGGTATAGAGTGTAAGGTATAGAGTGTAGGGTGTAGAGTGTAGGGTACAGATTGTAGGGTATAGAGTGTAGGGTATAGAGTGTACGGTATAGAGTGTAGGGTATGGAGTGTTTGGTCTAGAGTGTAGGGTATAGAGTGTAGAGTGTAGGGTATAGAGTGTAGGGTATAGAGTGTAGGGTATAGAGTGTAGGGTATAGAATGTAGGGTATAGAGTGTAGGGTATAGAGTGTAGAGTGCAGGGTATAGAGTTTAGAGTGTAGGGTATAGAGTGTAGGGTATAGAGTGTAAGGTATAGAGTGTAGGGTGTAGAGTGTAGAGTATAGAGTGTAGGGTATAGGGTGTAGGGTATAGAGTGTAGGGTATAGAGTGTATGGTACAGAGTGTATGGTATAGAGTGTAGGGTATAGAGTGTATGGTATAGAGTGTAGGGTATAGAGTGTAGGGTATAGAGTGTATGTTATAGAGTGTAGGGTATAGAGCGTAGAGTGTAGGGTATAGAGTGTAGAGTGTAGAGTGTAGGGTATAGAGTGTAGAGTGTAGGGTATAGAGTGTAGAGTGTAGGGTATAGAGTTTAGAGTGTAGGGTATAGAGTGTAAGGTATAGAGTGTAGGGTGTAGAGTGTAGGGTATAGATTGTAGGGTATAGAGTGTAGGGTATAGAGTGTACGGTATAGAGTGTAGGGTATGGAGTGTATGGTCTAGAGTGTAGGGTATAGAGTGTAGAGTGTAGGGTATAGAGTGTAGGGTATAGAGTGTAGGGTATAGAGTGTAAGGTGTAGAGTGTAGGGTATAGAGTGTAGGGTATAGAGTGTAGGGTATAGAGTGTAGGGTATAGAGTGTATGGTATAGAGTGTAGAGTGTAGGGTATAGAGTTTAGAGTGTAGGGTATAGAGTGTAAGGTATAGAGTGTAGGGTGTAGAGTGTAGGGTATAGAGTGTAGGGTATAGAGTGTATGGTATAGAGTGTACGGTATAGAGTGTAGGGTATAGAGTGTATGGTATAGAGTGCAGGGTATAGAGTGTAGGGTATAGAGTGTAGGGTATAGAGTGTATGGTATAGATTGTAGGGTATAGAGTGTAGGGTGTAGAGTGTATGTTATAGAGTGTAGGGTATAGAGTGTAGGGTATAGAGTTTAGAGTGTAGGGTATAGAGAGTAGGGTATAGAGTGTAAGGTATAGAGTGTAGGGTGTAGAGTGTAGGGTATAGAGTGTAGGGCATAGGGTGTAGGGTATAGAGTGTAGGGTATAGAGTGTAGAGTGTAGGGTATAGAGTGTAGGGTATAGAGTGTAGGGTATAGAGTGTAGAGTGTAGGGTATAGAGTGTAGGGTATTGAGTGTAGGGTATAGAGTGTAGGGTATAGAGTGTAGGGTATAGAGTGTAGAGTTTAGGGTATAGAGTGTAGAGTGTAGGGTATAGAGTGTAGGGTATAGAGTGTAGGGTATAGAGTGTAGGGTAGAGAGTGTAGAGTGTAGGATATAGAGTGTAGGGTATAGAGTGTAGGGTATAGAGTGTAGAGTGTAGGGATTAAAGTGTAGGGTATAGAGTGTAGGGTGTAGAGTGTAGGGTATAGAGTGTAGAGTGTAGGGTATAGAGTGTATGATATAGAGTGTAGGGTATAGAGTGTAGGGTGTAGAGTGTGGGGTATAGAGTGTTGGGCATAGAGTGTAGGGTATAGAGTGTAGGGTATAGAGTGTAGAGTGTAGGGTATAGAGTGTATGGTATAGAGTGTAGGGTATAGAGTGTAGGGTATAGAGTGTAGGGCAAAGAGTGTAGGGTATAGAGTGTAGGGTATAGAGTGTAGGGTATAGAGTGTAGGGTATAGAGTGTAGGGTATATAGTGTAGAGTGTAGGGTATAGAGTGTAGGGTATAGAGTGTAGGGCAAAGAGTGTAGGGTAAAGAGTGTAGGGTATAGAGTGTAGGGTATAGAGTGTAGGGTATAGAGTGTAGGGTATATAGTGTAGAGTGTAGGGTATAGAGTGTAGGGTATAGAGTGTAGGGTATAGAGTGTAGGGTATATAGTGTAGAGTGTAGGGTATAGAGTGTAGGGTATAGAGTGTAGGGTATAGAGTGTAGGGTATAGAGTGCAGGGTATAGAGTGTAGAGTGTAGGGTATAGAGTGTAGAGTGTAGGGTATAGAGTGTAGGGTGTAGAGTGTAGGGTATAGAGTGTAGGGTATAGAGTGTAGAGTGTAGGGTATAGAGTGTAGGGTATAGAGTGTAGGGTATAGAGTGTAGAGTGTAGGGTATAGAGTGTATGCTATAGAGTGTATGGTGTAGAGTGTATGGTATAGAATGTAGGGTATAGAGTGTAGAGTGTATGGTATAGAGTGTAGGGTGTAGAGTGTAGGGTATAGAGTGTATGTTATAGAGTGTAGGGTATAGAGTGTAGGGTAGAGAGTGTAGAGTGTAGGGTATAGAGTGTAGGGTATAGAGTGTAGGGTATAGAGTGTAGAGTGTAGGGATTAGAGTGTAGGGTATAGAGTGTAGTGTGTAGGGTGTAGGGTATAGAGTGTAGAGTGTAGGGTATAGAGTGTATGGTATAGAGTGTAGGGTATAGAGTGTAGGGTGTAGAGTGTAGGGTATAGAGTGTAGGGTATAGAGTGTAGGGTATAGAGTGTAGGGAATAGAGTGTAGAGTGTAAGGTATAGAGTGTAGAGTATAGGGTATAGAGTGTAGGGTATAGAGTGTAGAGTGTAGGGATTAGAGTGTAGGGTATAGAGTGTATGGTGTAGAGTGTAGGGTATAGAGTGTAGAGTGTAGGGTATAGAGTGTATGGTATAGAGTGTAGGGTATAGAGTGTAGGGTGTAGAGTGTAGGGTATAGAGTGTAGGGTATAGAGTGTAGGGTATAGAGTGTAAGGTATAGAGTGTAGGGAATAGAGTGTAGAGTGTAAGGTATAGAGTGTAGAGTGTAGGGTATAGAGTGTAGGGTATAGACTGTAGGGTATAGAGTGTAGGGTATAGAGTGTAGGGTATAGAGTGTAGGGTATAGAGTGTAGGGTATAGAGTGTAGGGTATAGAGTGTAGAGTGTAGGGTATAGTGTGTAGGGTATAGAGTGCAGGGTGTAGAGTGTAGGGTATAGAGTGTAGGGTATAGAATGTAGAGTGTAGGGTATAGAGTGTATGCTATAGAGTGTATGGTGTAGAGTGTATGGTATAGAGTGTAGGGTATAGAGTGTAGAGTGTAGGGTATAGAGTGTAGGGTATAGAGTGTATGTTATAGAGTGTAGGGTATAGAGTGTAGAGTGTAGGGTATAGAGTGTAGGGTATAGAGTGTAAGGTATAGAGTGTAGGGTGTAGAGTGTAGGGTACAGATTGTAGGGTATAGAGTGTAGGGTATAGAGTGTACGGTATAGAGTGTAGGGTATGGAGTGTTTGGTCTAGAGTGTAGGGTATAGAGTGTAGAGTGTAGGGTATAGAGTGTAGGGTATAGAGTGTAGGGTATAGAGTGTAGGGTATAGAATGTAGGGTATAGAGTGTAGGGTATAGAGTGTAGAGTGCAGGGTATAGAGTTTAGAGTGTAGGGTATAGAGTGTAGGGTATAGAGTGTAAGGTATAGAGTGTAGGGTGTAGAGTGTAGAGTATAGAGTGTAGGGTATAGGGTGTAGGGTATAGAGTGTAGGGTATAGAGTGTATGGTACAGAGTGTATGGTATAGAGTGTAGGGTATAGAGTGTATGGTATAGAGTGTAGGGTATAGAGTGTAGGGTATAGAGTGTATGTTATAGAGTGTAGGGTATAGAGCGTAGAGTGTAGGGTATAGAGTGTAGAGTGTAGAGTGTAGGGTATAGAGTGTAGAGTGTAGGGTATAGAGTGTAGAGTGTAGGGTATAGAGTTTAGAGTGTAGGGTATAGAGTGTAAGGTATAGAGTGTAGGGTGTAGAGTGTAGGGTATAGATTGTAGGGTATAGAGTGTAGGGTATAGAGTGTACGGTATAGAGTGTAGGGTATGGAGTGTATGGTCTAGAGTGTAGGGTATAGAGTGTAGAGTGTAGGGTATAGAGTGTAGGGTATAGAGTGTAGGGTATAGAGTGTAAGGTGTAGAGTGTAGGGTATAGAGTGTAGGGTATAGAGTGTAGGGTATAGAGTGTAGGGTATAGAGTGTATGGTATAGAGTGTAGAGTGTAGGGTATAGAGTTTAGAGTGTAGGGTATAGAGTGTAAGGTATAGAGTGTAGGGTGTAGAGTGTAGGGTATAGAGTGTAGGGTATAGAGTGTATGGTATAGAGTGTACGGTATAGAGTGTAGGGTATAGAGTGTATGGTATAGAGTGCAGGGTATAGAGTGTAGGGTATAGAGTGTAGGGTATAGAGTGTATGGTATAGATTGTAGGGTATAGAGTGTAGGGTGTAGAGTGTATGTTATAGAGTGTAGGGTATAGAGTGTAGGGTATAGAGTTTAGAGTGTAGGGTATAGAGAGTAGGGTATAGAGTGTAAGGTATAGAGTGTAGGGTGTAGAGTGTAGGGTATAGAGTGTAGGGCATAGGGTGTAGGGTATAGAGTGTAGGGTATAGAGTGTAGAGTGTAGGGTATAGAGTGTAGGGTATAGAGTGTAGGGTATAGAGTGTAGAGTGTAGGGTATAGAGTGTAGGGTATTGAGTGTAGGGTATAGAGTGTAGGGTATAGAGTGTAGGGTATAGAGTGTAGAGTTTAGGGTATAGAGTGTAGAGTGTAGGGTATAGAGTGTAGGGTATAGAGTGTAGGGTATAGAGTGTAGGGTAGAGAGTGTAGAGTGTAGGATATAGAGTGTAGGGTATAGAGTGTAGGGTATAGAGTGTAGAGTGTAGGGATTAAAGTGTAGGGTATAGAGTGTAGGGTGTAGAGTGTAGGGTATAGAGTGTAGAGTGTAGGGTATAGAGTGTATGATATAGAGTGTAGGGTATAGAGTGTAGGGTGTAGAGTGTGGGGTATAGAGTGTTGGGCATAGAGTGTAGGGTATAGAGTGTAGGGTATAGAGTGTAGAGTGTAGGGTATAGAGTGTATGGTATAGAGTGTAGGGTATAGAGTGTAGGGTATAGAGTGTAGGGCAAAGAGTGTAGGGTATAGAGTGTAGGGTATAGAGTGTAGGGTATAGAGTGTAGGGTATAGAGTGTAGGGTATATAGTGTAGAGTGTAGGGTATAGAGTGTAGGGTATAGAGTGTAGGGCAAAGAGTGTAGGGTAAAGAGTGTAGGGTATAGAGTGTAGGGTATAGAGTGTAGGGTATAGAGTGTAGGGTATATAGTGTAGAGTGTAGGGTATAGAGTGTAGGGTATAGAGTGTAGGGTATAGAGTGTAGGGTATATAGTGTAGAGTGTAGGGTATAGAGTGTAGGGTATAGAGTGTAGGGTATAGAGTGTAGGGTATAGAGTGCAGGGTATAGAGTGTAGAGTGTAGGGTATAGAGTGTAGAGTGTAGGGTATAGAGTGTAGGGTGTAGAGTGTAGGGTATAGAGTGTAGGGTATAGAGTGTAGAGTGTAGGGTATAGAGTGTAGGGTATAGAGTGTAGGGTATAGAGTGTAGAGTGTAGGGTATAGAGTGTATGCTATAGAGTGTATGGTGTAGAGTGTATGGTATAGAGTGTAGGGTATAGAGTGTAGAGTGTATGGTATAGAGTGTAGGGTGTAGAGTGTAGGGTATAGAGTGTATGTTATAGAGTGTAGGGTATAGAGTGTAGGGTAGAGAGTGTAGAGTGTAGGGTATAGAGTGTAGGGTATAGAGTGTAGGGTATAGAGTGTAGAGTGTAGGGATTAGAGTGTAGGGTATAGAGTGTAGTGTGTAGGGTGTAGGGTATAGAGTGTAGAGTGTAGGGTATAGAGTGTATGGTATAGAGTGTAGGGTATAGAGTGTAGGGTGTAGAGTGTAGGGTATAGAGTGTAGGGTATAGAGTGTAGGGTATAGAGTGTAGGGAATAGAGTGTAGAGTGTAAGGTATAGAGTGTAGAGTATAGGGTATAGAGTGTAGGGTATAGAGTGTAGAGTGTAGGGATTAGAGTGTAGGGTATAGAGTGTATGGTGTAGAGTGTAGGGTATAGAGTGTAGAGTGTAGGGTATAGAGTGTATGGTATAGAGTGTAGGGTATAGAGTGTAGGGTGTAGAGTGTAGGGTATAGAGTGTAGGGTATAGAGTGTAGGGTATAGAGTGTAAGGTATAGAGTGTAGGGAATAGAGTGTAGAGTGTAAGGTATAGAGTGTAGAGTGTAGGGTATAGAGTGTAGGGTATAGACTGTAGGGTATAGAGTGTAGGGTATAGAGTGTAGGGTATAGAGTGTAGGGTATAGAGTGTAGGGTATAGAGTGTAGGGTATAGAGTGTAGAGTGTAGGGTATAGTGTGTAGGGTATAGAGTGCAGGGAGTAGAGTGTAGGGTATAGAGTGTAGGGTATAGAATGTAGAGTGTAGGGTATAGAGTGTATGCTATAGAGTGTATGGTGTAGAGTGTATGGTATAGAGTGTAGGGTATAGAGTGTAGAGTGTAGGGTATAGAGTGTAGGGTATAGAGTGTATGTTATAGAGTGTAGGGTATAGAGTGTAGAGTGTAGGGTATAGAGTGTAGGGTATAGAGTGTAAGGTATAGAGTGTAGGGTGTAGAGTGTAGGGTATAGATTGTAGGGTATAGAGTGTAGGGTATAGAGTGTACGGTATAGAGTGTAGGGTATGGAGTGTTTGGTCTAGAGTGTAGGGTATAGAGTGTAGAGTGTAGGGTATAGAGTGTAGGGTATAGAGTGTAGGGTATAGAGTGTAGGGTATAGAATGTAGGGTATAGAGTGTAGGGTATAGAGTGTAGAGTGCAGGGTATAGAGTTTAGAGTGTAGGGTATAGAGTGTAGGGTATAGAGTGTAAGGTATAGAGTGTAGGGTGTAGAGTGTAGAGTATAGAGTGTAGGGTATAGGGTGTAGGGTATAGAGTGTAGGGTATAGAGTGTAGGGTACAGAGTGTATGGTATAGAGTGTAGGGTATAGAGTGTATGGTATAGAGTGTAGGGTATAGAGTGTAGGGTATAGAGTGTATGTTATAGAGTGTAGGGTATAGAGCGTAGAGTGTAGGGTATAGAGTGTAGAGTGTAGAGTGTAGGGTATAGAGTGTAGAGTGTAGGGTATAGAGTGTAGAGTGTAGGGTATAGAGTTTAGAGTGTAGGGTATAGAGTGTAAGGTATAGAGTGTAGGGTGTAGAGTGTAGGGTATAGATTGTAGGGTATAGAGTGTAGGGTATAGAGTGTACGGTATAGAGTGTAGGGTATGGAGTGTATGGTCTATAGTGTAGGGTATAGAGTGTAGAGTGTAGGGTATAGAGTGTAGGGTATAGAGTGTAGGGTATAGAGTGTAAGGTGTAGAGTGTAGGGTATAGAGTGTAGGGTATAGAGTGTAGGGTATAGAGTGTAGGGTATAGAGTGTATGGTATAGAGTGTAGAGTGTAGGGTATAGAGTTTAGAGTGTAGGGTATAGAGTGTAAGGTATAGAGTGTAGGGTGTAGAGTGTAGGGTATAGAGTGTAGGGTATAGAGTGTATGGTATAGAGTGTACGGTATAGAGTGTAGGGTATAGAGTGTATGGTATAGAGTGCAGGGTATAGAGTGTAGGGTATAGAGTGTAGGGTATAGAGTGTATGGTATAGATTGTAGGGTATAGAGTGTAGGGTGTAGAGTGTATGTTATAGAGTGTAGGGTATAGAGTGTAGGGTATAGAGTTTAGAGTGTAGGGTATAGAGAGTAGGGTATAGAGTGTAAGGTATAGAGTGTAGGGTGTAGAGTGTAGGGTATAGAGTGTAGGGCATAGGGTGTAGGGTATAGAGTGTAGGGTATAGAGTGTAGAGTGTAGGGTATAGAGTGTAGGGTATAGAGTGTAGGGTATAGAGTGTAGAGTGTAGGGTATAGAGTGTAGGGTATTGAGTGTAGGGTATAGAGTGTAGGGTATAGAGTGTAGGGTATAGAGTGTAGAGTTTAGGGTATAGAGTGTAGAGTGTAGGGTATAGAGTGTAGGGTATAGAGTGTAGGGTATAGAGTGTAGGGTAGAGAGTGTAGAGTGTAGGATATAGAGTGTAGGGTATAGAGTGTAGGGTATAGAGTGTAGAGTGTAGGGATTAAAGTGTAGGGTATAGAGTGTAGGGTGTAGAGTGTAGGGTATAGAGTGTAGAGTGTAGGGTATAGAGTGTATGATATAGAGTGTAGGGTATAGAGTGTAGGGTGTAGAGTGTGGGGTATAGAGTGTTGGGCATAGAGTGTAGGGTATAGAGTGTAGGGTATAGAGTGTAGAGTGTAGGGTATAGAGTGTATGGTATAGAGTGTAGGGTATAGAGTGTAGGGTATAGAGTGTAGGGCAAAGAGTGTAGGGTATAGAGTGTAGGGTATAGAGTGTAGGGTATAGAGTGTAGGGTATAGAGTGTAGGGTATATAGTGTAGAGTGTAGGGTATAGAGTGTAGGGTATAGAGTGTAGGGCAAAGAGTGTAGGGTAAAGAGTGTAGGGTATAGAGTGTAGGGTATAGAGTGTAGGGTATAGAGTGTAGGGTATATAGTGTAGAGTGTAGGGTATAGAGTGTAGGGTATAGAGTGTAGGGTATAGAGTGTAGGGTATATAGTGTAGAGTGTAGGGTATAGAGTGTAGGGTATAGAGTGTAGGGTATAGAGTGTAGGGTATAGAGTGCAGGGTATAGAGTGTAGAGTGTAGGGTATAGAGTGTAGAGTGTAGGGTATAGAGTGTAGGGTATAGAGTGTAGGGTATAGAGTGTAGGGTATAGAGTGTAGAGTGTAGGGTATAGAGTGTAGGGTATAGAGTGTAGGGAGTAGAGTGTAGGGTATAGAGTGTAGGGTTCAGAGTGTAGGGTATAGAGTGTAGGGTATAGAGTGTATGGTATAGAGTGTAGGGTATAGAGTGTAGGGTATAGAGTGTAGGGTATAGAGTGTAGGGTATAGAGTGTAGAGTGTAGGGTATAGAGTGTAGGGTATAGAGTGTATGGTATAGAGTGTAGGGTATAGAGTGTAGGGTATAGAGTGTAGGGTATAGAGTGTAGGGTATAGAGTGTAGAGTGTCGGGATTAGAGTGTAGGGTATAGAGTGTAGGATGTAGAGTGTAGGGTATAGAGTGTAGAGTGTAGGGTATAGAGTGTATGGTATAGAGTGTAGGGTATAGAGTGTAGGGTGTAGAGTGTAGGGTATAGAGTGTAGGGTATAGAGTGTATGGTATAGAGTGTAGGGAATAGAGTGTAGAGTGTAAGGTATAGAGTGTAGAGTGTAGGGTATAGAGTGTAGGGTATAGACTGTAGGGTATAGAGTGTAGGGTATAGATTGTAGAGTGTAGGCTATAGAGTGTAGGGAATAGAGTGTAGAGTGTAGGGTATAGAGTGTAGGGTATAGAGTGTAGGGTATAGAGTGTAGGGTATAGAGTGTAGGGTATAGAGTGTAGGGTATAGAGTGTAGGGTATAGAGTGTAGCGTGTAGGGCATCGAGTGTAGAGTGTAGGGTATAGAGTGTAGGGCATAGAGTGTAGGGTATAGAGTGTAGAGTGTAGGGTATAGAGTGTAGAGTGTAGGGTATAGAGTGTAGGGTATAGAGTGTAGGGTAGAGAGTGTAGGGTAGAGAGTGTAGAGTGTAGGGTATAGAGTGTAGGGTATAGAGTGTAGGGTATAGATTGTAGAGTGTAGGGATTATAGTGTAGTGTATAGAGTGGAGGGTGTAGAGTGTAGGGTATAGAGTGTAGAGTGTAGGGTATAGAGTGTATGGTATAGAGTGTAGGGTATAGAGTGTGGGGTGTAGAGTGTAGGGTATAGAGTGTAGGGTACAGAGTGTAGGGAATAGAGTGTAGAGTGTAAGGTATAGAGTGTAGAGTGTAGGGCATAGAGTGTAGAGTGTAGGGTATAGAGTGTAGGGTATAGAGTGTAGGGTATAGAGTGTAGGGTATAGAGTGTAGGGTATAGAGTGTAGAGTGTAGGGTATAGAGTGTAGAGTGTAGGGTATAGAGTGTAGAGTGTAGGGTATAGAGTGTAGGGTATAGAGTGTAGGGTATAGAGTGTAGGGTATAGAGTGTAGAGTGTAGGGTATAGAGTGTAGAGTGTAGGGTATAGAGTGTAGGGTATAGTGTGCAGGGTATAGAGTGTAGGGTAGAGAGTGTAGAGTGTAGGGTATAGAGTGTAGGGTATAGAGTGTAGGGTATAGAGTGTAGAGTGTAGGGATTAGAGTGTAGGGTATAGAGTGTAGGGTATAGAGTGTAGGGTGTAGAGTGTAGGGTATAGAGTGTAGGGTATAGAGTGTAGGGTATAGAGTGTAGGGAATAGAGTGTAGAGTGTAAGGTATAGAGTGTAGAGTGTATGGTATAGAGTGTAAGGTATAGAGTGTAGAGTGTAGGGATTAGAGTGTAGGGTATAGAGTGTAGGGTGTAGAGTGTAGGGTATAGAGTGTAGAGTGTATGGTATAGAGTGTAGGGTATAGAGTGTAGGGTGTAGAGTGTAGGGTATAGAGTGTAGGGTATAGAGTGTAGGGTATAGAGTGTAGGGTATAGAGTGTAGGGAATAGAGTGTGGAGTGTAAGGTATAGAGTGTAGAGTGTAGGGTATAGAGTGTAGGATATAGACTGTAGGGTATAGAGTGTAGGGTATAGAGTGTAGGGTATAGAGTGTAGGGTATAGATTGTAGAGTGTAGGCTATAGAGTGTAGGGTATAGAGAGTAGAGTGTAGGGTATAGAGTGTAGGGTATAGAGTGTAGGGTATAGAGTGTAGGGTATAGAGTGTAGAGTGTAGGGTATAGTGTGTAGGGTATAGAGTGCAGGGTGTAGAGTGTAGGGTATAGAGTGTAGGGTATAGAGTGTAGAGTGTAGGGTATAGAGTGTATGCTATAGAGTGTATGGTGTAGAGTGTATGGTATAGAGTGTAGGGTATAGAGTGTAGAGTGTATGGTATAGAGTGTAGGGTGTAGAGTGTAGGGTATAGAGTGTATGTTATAGAGTGTAGGGTATAGAGTGTAGGGTAGAGAGTGTAGAGTGTAGGGTATAGAGTGTAGGGTATAGAGTGTAGGGTATAGAGTGTAGAGTGTAGGGATTAGAGTGTAGGGTATAGAGTGTAGTGTGTAGAGTGTAGGGTATAGAGTGTAGAGTGTAGGGTATAGAGTGTAGGGTATAGAGTGTAGGGTATAGAGTGTAGGGTATAGAGTGTAGAGTGTAGGGTATAGTGTGTAGGGTATAGAGTGCAGGGTGTAGAGTGTAGGGTATAGAGTGTAGGGTATAGAGTGTAGAGTGTAGGGTATAGAGTGTATGCTATAGAGTGTATGGTGTAGAGTGTATGGTATAGAGTGTAGGGTATAGAGTGTAGAGTGTATGGTATAGAGTGTAGGGTGTAGAGTGTAGGGTATAGAGTGTATGTTATAGAGTGTAGGGTATAGAGTGTAGGGTAGAGAGTGTAGAGTGTAGGGTATAGAGTGTAGGGTATAGAGTGTAGGGTATAGAGTGTAGAGTGTAGGGATTAGAGTGTAGGGTATAGAGTGTAGTGTGTAGAGTGTAGGGTATAGAGTGTAGAGTGTAGGGTATAGAGTGTATGGTATAGAGTGTAGGGTATAGAGTGTAGGGTGTAGAGTGTAGGGTATAGAGTGTAGGGTATAGAGTGTAGGGTATAGAGTGTAGGGAATAGAGTGTAGAGTGTAAGGTATAGAGTGTAGAGTATAGGGTATAGAGTGTAGGGTATAGAGTGTAGAGTGTAGGGTATAGAGTGTAGAGTGTAGGGTATAGAGTGTAGGGTATAGAGTGTAGGGTATAGAGTGTAGGGTATAGAGTGTAGAGTGTAGGGTATAGAGTGTAGGGTATAGAGTGTAGGGAGTAGAGTGTAGGGTATAGAGTGTAGGGTTCAGAGTGTAGGGTATAGAGTGTAGGGTATAGAGTGTATGGTATAGAGTGTAGGGTATAGAGTGTAGGGTATAGAGTGTAGGGTATAGAGTGTAGGGTATAGAGTGTAGAGTGTAGGGTATAGAGTGTAGGGTATAGAGTGTATGGTATAGAGTGTAGGGTATAGAGTGTAGGGTATAGAGTGTAGGGTATAGAGTGTAGGGTATAGAGTGTAGAGTGTCGGGATTAGAGTGTACGGTATAGAGTGTAGAGTGTAGGGTATAGAGTGTAGAGTGTAGGGTATAGAGTGTATGGTATAGAGTGTAGGGTATAGAGTGTAGGGTGTAGAGTGTAGGGTATAGAGTGTAGGGTATAGAGTGTATGGTATAGAGTGTAGGGAATAGAGTGTAGAGTGTAAGGTATAGAGTGTAGAGTGTAGGGTATAGAGTGTAGGGTATAGACTGTAGGGTATAGAGTGTAGGGTATAGAGTGTAGGGTATAGATTGTAGAGTGTAGGCTATAGAGTGTAGGGAATAGAGTGTAGAGTGTAGGGTATAGAGTGTAGGGTATAGAGTGTAGGGTATAGAGTGTAGGGCATAGAGTGTAGGGTATAGAGTGTAGGGTATAGAGTGTAGGGTATAGAGTGTAGAGTGTAGGGCATCGAGTGTAGAGTGTAGGGTATAGAGTGTAGGGCATAGAGTGTAGGGTATAGAGTGTAGAGTGTAGGGTATAGAGTGTAGAGTGTAGGGTATAGAGTGTAGGGTATAGAGTGTAGGGTAGAGAGTGTAGGGTAGAGAGTGTAGAGTGTAGGGTATAGAGTGTAGGGTATAGAGTGTAGGGTATAGATTGTAGAGTGTAGGGATTATAGTGTAGTGTATAGAGTGTAGGGTGTAGAGTGTAGGGTATAGAGTGTAGAGTGTAGGGTATAGAGTGTATGGTATAGAGTGTAGGGTATAGAGTGTGGGGTGTAGAGTGTAGGGTATAGAGTGTAGGGTACAGAGTGTAGGGAATAGAGTGTAGAGTGTAAGGTATAGAGTGTAGAGTGTAGGGCATAGAGTGTAGAGTGTAGGGTATAGAGTGTAGGGTATAGAGTGTAGGGTATAGAGTGTAAGGTATAGAGTGTAGGGTGTAGAGTGTAGGGTATAGATTGTAGGGTATAGAGTGTAGGGTATAGAGTGTACGGTATAGAGTGTAGGGTATGGAGTGTATGGTATAGAGTGTAGGGTATAGAGTGTAGGGTATAGAGTGTAGGGTATAAAGTGTAGAGTGTAGGGTATAGAGTGTAGAGTGTAGGGTATAGAGTGTATGGTATAGAGTGTAGGGTATAGAGTGTAGGGTGTAGAGTGTTGGGTATAGAGTGTAGGGTATAGAGTGTAGGGTATAGAGTGTAGGGTATAGAGTGTAGGGAATAGAGTGTAGGGTATAGAGTGTAGAGTGTAGGGATTAGAGTGTAGGGTATAGAGTGTAGGGTATAGAGTGTAAGGTATAGAGTGTAGGGTATAGAGTGTAGAGTGTAGGGTATAGAGTGTAGAGTGTAGGGTATAGAGTGTAGGGTATAGAGTGTAGGGTATAGAGTGTAGGGTAGAGTCTGTAGAGTGTAGGGTATAGAGTGTAGGGTATAGAGTGTAGAGTATAGAGTGTAGAGTGTAGGGATTAGAGTGTAGGGTATAGAGTGTAGGGTGTAGAGTGTAGGGTATAGAGTGTAGAGTGTAGTGTATAGAGTGTATGGTATAGAGTGTAGGGTGTAGAGAGTAGGGTATAGAGTGTAGGGTATAGAGTGTAGGGTATAGAGTGTAGGGAATAGAGTGTAGAGTGTAAGGTATAGAGTGTAGAGTGTAGGGTATAGAGTGTAGGGTATAGAGTGTAGAGTGAAGGGATTAGAGTGTAGGGTATAGAGTGTAAGGTGTAGAGTGTAGGGTATAGAGTGTAGAGTGTAGGGTATAGAGTGTATGGTATAGAGTGTAGGGTATAGAGTGTAGGGTGTAGAGTGTAGGGTATAGAGTGTAGGGTATAGAGTGTAGGGTATAGAGTGTAGGGTATAGAGTGTAGGGAATAGAGTGTAGAGTGTAAGGTATAGAGTGTAGAGTGTAGGGTATAGAGTGTAGGGTATAGACTGTAGGGTATAGAGTGTAGGGTATAGAGTGTAGGGTATAGATTGTAGAGTGTAGGCTACAGAGTGTAGGGTATAGAGTGTAGAGTGTAGGGTATAGAGTGTAGGGTATAGAGTGTAGGGTATAGAGTGTAGGGTATAGAGTGTAGAGTGTAGGGTATAGTGTGTACGGTATAGAGTGCAGGGTGTAGAGTGTAGGGTATAGAGTGTAGGGTATAGAGTGTAGAGTGTAGGGTATAGAGTGTACGCTATAGAGTGTATGGTGTAGAGTGTATGGTATAGAGTGTAGGGTATAGATTGTAGAGTGTATGGTATAGAGTGTATGTTATAGAGTGTAGGGTATAGAGTGTAGGGTAGAGAGTGTATGTTATAGAGTGTAGGGTATAGAGTGTAGGGTAGAGAGTGTAGAGTGTAGGGTATAGAGTGTAGGGTAGGGTATAGAGTGTAGAGTGTCGGGATTAGAGTGTAGGGTATAGAGTGTGGGATGTAGAGTGTAGGGTATAGAGTGTAGAGTGTAGGGTATAGAGTGTATGGTATAGAGTGTAGGGTATAGAGTGTAGGGTGTAGAGTGTAGGGTATAGAGTGTAGGGAATAGAGTGTAGGGTATAGAGTGTAAGGTATAGAGTGTAGGGTGTAGAGTGTAGGGTATAGAGTGTATAGTATAGAGTGTAGGGTATAGAATGTATGGTATAGAGTGTAGAGTGTAGGATATAGAGTGTAGGGTATAGAGTGTAGAGTGTAGGGTATAGAGTGTAGAGTGTAGGGATTAGAGTGTAGGGTATAGAGTGTAGGGTATAGAGTGTAAAGTGTAGGGTAGAGAGTGTAGGATATAGAGTGTAGAGTGTATGGTATAGAGTGTAGGGTATAGAGTGTAGGGTATAGAGTGTAGGGTATAGAGTGTAGGGCATAGAGTGTAGGGCATAGAGTGTAGGGTGTAGAGTGTAGGGTATAGAGTGTAGGGTATAGAGTGTAGAGTGTAGGGTATAGAGTGTAGGGTATAGAGTGTAGGGTATAGAGTGTAGGGTATAGAGTGTAGGGTATAGAGTGTAGAGTGTAGGGTATAGCATGTAGAGTGTCGGGTATAGAGTGTAGGGTATAGAGTGTAGGGTATAGAGTGTAGGGTATAGAGTGTAGAGTGTAGGGTATAGAGTGTAGAGTGTAGGGTATAGAGTGTATGGTATAGAGTGTAGGGTATAGAGTGTAGGGTGTAGAGTGTTGGGTATAGAGTGTAGGGTATAGAGTGTAGGGTATAGAGTGTAGGGTATAGAGTGTAGGGAATAGAGTGTAGAGTGTAAGGTATAGAGTGTAGAGTGTAGGGTATAGAGTGTAGGGTATAGAGTGTAGAGTGTAGGGATTAGAGTGTAGGGTATAGAGTGTAGGGTATAGTGTGTAGGGTATAGAGTGTAGAGTGTAGGGTATAGAGTGTAGGGTATTGAGTTTAGGGTATAGATTGTAGGGTATAGAGTGTAGGGCATAGAGTGTAGGGTATAGAGTGTAGGGTATAGAGTGTAGAGTGTAGGGTATAGAGTGTAGGGTATAGAGTGTAGGGTAGAGAGTGTAGAGTGTAGGGATTAGAGTGTACGGTATAGAGTGTAGGGTGTAGAGTGTAGGGCATAGAGTGTAGAGTGTAGGGTATAGAGTGTATGGTATAGAGTGTAGAGTATAGAGTGTAGGGTGTAGAGTGTAGGGTATAGAGTGTAGGGTATAGAGTGTAGGGTATAGAGTGTAGGGAATAGAGTGTTGAGTGTAAGGTACAGAGTGTAGAGTGTAGGGAATAGAGTGTAGAGTGTAGGGTATAGAGTGTAGGGTATAGAGTGTAGGGTATAGAGTGTAGGGTATACAGTGTAGGATATAGAGTGTAGAGTGTAGGGTATAGAGTGTAGAGTGTAGGGTATAGAGTGTAGAGTGTAGGGCATAGAGTGTAGATTGTAGGGTATAGAGTGTAGGGTATAGAGTGTAGGGTATAGAGTGTAGGGTATAGAGTGTAGAGTGTAGGGTATAGAGTGTAGAGTGTAGGGTATAGAGTGTAGGGTACAGAGTGTAGGGTATAGAGTGTAGGGTAGAGAGTGTAGAGTGTAGGGTATAGAGTGTAGGGTATAGAGTGTAGAGTGTAGGGATTAGAGTGTAGGGTATAGAGTGTAGGGTGTGGAGTGTAGGGTATAGAGTGTAGAGTGTAGGGTATAGAGTGTATGGTATAGAGTGTAGGGTATAGAGTGTAGGGTGTAGAGTGTAGGGTATAGAGTGTAGGGTATAGAGTGTAGGGTATAGAGTGTAGGGTATAGAGTGTAGGGAATAGAGTGTAGAGTGTAAGGTATAGAGTGTAGAGTGTAGGGTATAGAGTGTAAGGTATAGAGTGTAGAGTGTAGGGATTAGAGTGTAGGGTATAGAGTGTAGGGTGTAGAGTGTAGGGTATAGAGTGTAGAGTGTAGGGTATAGAGTGTATGGTATAGAGTGTAGGGTATAGAGTCTAGGGTGTAGAGTGTGGGGTATAGAGTGTAGGGTATAGAGTGTAGGGTATAGAGTGTAGGGTATAGAGTGTAGGGAATAGAGTGTGGAGTGTAAGGTATAGAGTGTAGAGTGTAGGGTATAGAGTGTAGGGTATAGACTGTAGGGTATAGAGTGTAGGGTATAGAGTGTAGGGTATAGATTGTAGAGTGTAGGCTATAGAGTGTAGGGTATAGAGAGTAGAGTGTAGGGTATAGAGTGTAGGGTATAGAGTGTAGAGTATAGAGTGTAGGGTATAGAGTGTAGAGTGTAGGGTATAGTGTGTAGGGTATAGAGTGCAGGGTGTAGAGTGTAGGGTATAGAGTGTAGGGTATAGAGTGTAGAGTGTAGGGTATAGAGTGTATGCTATAGAGTGTATGGTGTAGAGTGTATGGTATAGAGTGTAGGGTATAGAGTGTAGAGTGTATGGTATAGAGTGTAGGGTGTAGAGTGTAGGGTATAGAGTGTATGTTATAGAGTGTAGGGTATAGAGTGTAAGGTAGAGAGTGTAGAGTGTAGGGTATAGAGTGTAGGGTATAGAGTGTAGGGTATAGAGTGTAGAGTGTAGGGATTAGAGTGTAGGGTATAGAGTGTAGTGTGTAGAGTGTAGGGTATAGAGTGTAGAGTGTAGGGTATAGAGTGTAGGGTATAGAGTGTAGGGTATAGAGTGTAGGGTATAGAGTGTAGAGTGTAGGGTATAGTGTGTAGGGTATAGAGTGCAGGGTGTAGAGTGTAGGGTATAGAGTGTAGGGTATAGAGTGTAGAGTGTAGGGTATAGAGTGTATGCTATAGAGTGTATGGTGTAGAGTGTATGGTATAGAGTGTAGGGTATAGAGTGTAGAGTGTATGGTATAGAGTGTAGGGTGTAGAGTGTAGGGTATAGAGTGTATGTTATAGAGTGTAGGGTATAGAGTGTAGGGTAGAGAGTGTAGAGTGTAGGGTATAGAGTGTAGGGTATAGAGTGTAGGGTATAGAGTGTAGAGTGTAGGGATTAGAGTGTAGGGTATAGAGTGTAGTGTGTAGAGTGTAGGGTATAGAGTGTAGAGTGTAGGGTATAGAGTGTATGGTATAGAGTGTAGGGTATAGAGTGTAGGGTGTAGAGTGTAGGGTATAGAGTGTAGGGTATAGAGTGTAGGGTATAGAGTGTAGGGAATAGAGTGTAGAGTGTAAGGTATAGAGTGTAGAGTATAGGGTATAGAGTGTAGGGTATAGAGTGTAGAGTGTAGGGATTAGAGTGTAGGGTATAGAGTGTAGGGTGTAGAGTGTAGGGTATAGAGTGTAGAGTGTAGGGTATAGAGTGTATGGTATAGAGTGTAGGGTATAGAGTGTAGGGTGTAGAGTGTAGGGTATAGAGTGTAGGGTATAGAGTGTAGGGTATAGAGTGTAAGGTATAGAGTGTAGGGAATAGAGTGTAGAGTGTAAGGTATAGAGTGTAGAGTGTAGGGTATAGAGTGTAGGGTATAGACTGTAGGGTATAGAGTGTAGGGTATAGAGTGTAGGGTATAGAGTGTAGGGTATAGAGTGTAGGGTATAGAGTGTAGAGTGTAGGGTATAGTGTGTAGGGTATAGAGTGCAGGGTGTAGAGTGTAGGGTATAGAGTGTAGGGTATAGAATGTAGAGTGTAGGGTATAGAGTGTATGCTATAGAGTGTATGGTGTAGAGTGTATGGTATAGAGTGTAGGGTATAGAGTGTAGAGTGTAGGGTATAGAGTGTAGGGTATAGAGTGTATGTTATAGAGTGTAGGGTATAGAGTGTAGAGTGTAGGGTATAGAGTGTAGGGTATAGAGTGTAAGGTATAGAGTGTAGGGTGTAGAGTGTAGGGTATAGATTGTAGGGTATAGAGTGTAGGGTATAGAGTGTACGGTATAGAGTGTAGGGTATGGAGTGTATGGTCTAGAGTGTAGGGTATAGAGTGTAGAGTGTAGGGTATAGAGTGTAGGGTATAGAGTGTAGGGTATAGAGTGTAGGGTATAGAGTGTAGGGTATAGAGTGTAGGGTATAGAGTGTAGAGTGCAGGGTATAGAGTTTAGAGTGTAGGGTATAGAGTGTAGGGTATAGAGTGTAAGGTATAGAGTGTAGGGTGTAGAGTGTAGAGTATAGAGTGTAGGGTATAGGGTGTAGGGTATAGAGTGTAGGGTATAGAGTGTAGGGTACAGAGTGTATGGTATAGAGTGTAGGGTATAGAGTGTATGGTATAGAGTGTAGGGTATAGAGTGTAGGGTATAGAGTGTATGTTATAGAGTGTAGGGTATAGAGCGTAGAGTGGAGGGTATAGAGTGTAGAGTGTAGAGTGTAGGGTATAGAGTGTAGAGTGTAGGGTATAGAGTGTAGAGTGTAGGGTATAGAGTTTAGAGTGTAGGGTATAGAGTGTAAGGTATAGAGTGTAGGGTGTAGAGTGTAGGGTATAGATTGTAGGGTATAGAGTGTAGGGTATAGAGTGTACGGTATAGAGTGTAGGGTATGGAGTGTATGGTCTAGAGTGTAGGGTATAGAGTGTAGAGTGTAGGGTATAGAGTGTAGGGTATAGAGTGTAGGGTATAGAGTGTAAGGTGTAGAGTGTAGGGTATAGAGTGTAGGGTATAGAGTGTAGGGTATAGAGTGTAGGGTATAGAGTGTATGGTATAGAGTGTAGAGTGTAGGGTATAGAGTTTAGAGTGTAGGGTATAGAGTGTAAGGTATAGAGTGTAGGGTGTAGAGTGTAGGGTATAGAGTGTAGGGTATAGAGTGTATGGTATAGAGTGTACGGTATAGAGTGTAGGGTATAGAGTGTATGGTATAGAGTGTAGGGTATAGAGTGTAGGGTATAGAGTGTAGGGTATAGAGTGTATGGTATAGATTGTAGGGTATAGAGTGTAGGGTGTAGAGTGTATGTTATAGAGTGTAGGGTATAGAGTGTAGGGTATAGAGTTTAGAGTGTAGGGTATAGAGAGTAGGGTATAGAGTGTAAGGTATAGAGTGTAGGGTGTAGAGTGTAGGGTATAGAGTGTAGGGCATAGGGTGTAGGGTATAGAGTGTAGGGTATAGAGTGTAGAGTGTAGGGTATAGAGTGTAGGGTATAGAGTGTAGGGTATAGAGTGTAGAGTGTAGGGTATAGAGTGTAGGGTATTGAGTGTAGGGTATAGAGTGTAGGGTATAGAGTGTAGGGTATAGAGTGTAGAGTTTAGGGTATAGAGTGTAGAGTGTAGGGTATAGAGTGTAGGGTATAGAGTGTAGGGTATAGAGTGTAGGGTAGAGAGTGTAGAGTGTAGGATATAGAGTGTAGGGTATAGAGTGTAGGGTATAGAGTGTAGAGTGTAGGGATTAAAGTGTAGGGTATAGAGTGTAGGGTGTAGAGTGTAGGGTATAGAGTGTAGAGTGTAGGGTATAGAGTGTATGATATAGAGTGTAGGGTATAGAGTGTAGGGTGTAGAGTGTAGGGTATAGAGTGTTGGGCATAGAGTGTAGGGTATAGAGTGTAGGGTATAGAGTGTAGAGTGTAGGGTATAGAGTGTATGGTATAGAGTGTAGGGTATAGAGTGTAGGGTATAGAGTGTAGGGCAAAGAGTGTAGGGTATAGAGTGTAGGGTATAGAGTGTAGGGTATAGAGTGTAGGGTATAGAGTGTAGGGTATATAGTGTAGAGTGTAGGGTATAGAGTGTAGGGTATAGAGTGTAGGGCAAAGAGTGTAGGGTATAGAGTGTAGGGTATAGAGTGTAGGGTATAGAGTGTAGGGTATAGAGTGTAGGGTATATAGTGTAGAGTGTAGGGTATAGAGTGTAGGGTATAGAGTGTAGGGTATAGAGTGTAGGGTATATAGTGTAGAGTGTAGGGTATAGAGTGTAGGGTATAGAGTGTAGGGTATAGAGTGTAGGGTATAGAGTGCAGGGTATAAAGTGTAGAGTGTAGGGTATAGAGTGTAGAGTGTAGGGTATAGAGTGTAGGGTACAGAGTGTAGGGTATAGAGTGTAGGGTATAGAGTGTAGAGTGTAGGGTATAGAGTGTAGGGTATAGAGTGTAGGGAGTAGAGTGTAGGGTATAGAGTGTAGGGTTCAGAGTGTAGGGTATAGAGTGTAGGGTATAGAGTGTATGGTATAGAGTGTAGGGTATAGAGTGTAGGGTATAGAGTGTAGGGTATAGAGTGTAGGGTATAGAGTGTAGAGTGTAGGGTATAGAGTGTAGGGTATAGAGTGTATGGTATAGAGTGTAGGGTATAGAGTGTAGGGTATAGAGTGTAGGGTATAGAGTGTAGGGTATAGAGTGTAGAGTGTCGGGATTAGAGTGTAGGGTATAGAGTGTAGGATGTAGAGTGTAGGGTATAGAGTGTAGAGTGTAGGGTATAGAGTGTATGGTATAGAGTGTAGGGTATAGAGTGTAGGGTGTAGAGTGTAGGGTATAGAGTGTAGGGTATAGAGTGTATGGTATAGAGTGTAGGGAATAGAGTGTAGAGTGTAGGGTATAGAGTGTAGGGTATAGAGTGTAGGGTATAGAGTGTAGGGTATAGAGTGTAGGGCATAGAGTGTAGGGTATAGAGTGTAGGGTATAGAGTGTAGGGTATAGAGTGTGGAGTGTAGGGCATCGAGTGTAGAGTGTAGGCTATAGAGTGTAGGGAATAGAGTGTAGAGTGTAGGGTATAGAGTGTAGGGTATAGAGTGTAGGGTATAGAGTGTAGGGTATAGAGTGTAGGGCATAGAGTGTAGGGTATAGAGTGTAGGGTATAGAGTGTAGGGTATAGAGTGTGGAGTGTAGGGCATCGAGTGTAGAGTGTAGGGTATAGAGTGTAGGGTATAGAGTGTAGGGTATAGAGTGTAGGGTATAGAGTGTAGGGTATAGAGTGTAGAGTGTAGGGTATAGAGTGTAGGGTATAGAGTGTAGGGTATAGAGTGTAGGGCATAGAGTGTAGGGTATAGAGTGTAGGGTATAGAGTGTAGGGTATAGAGTGTGGAGTGTAGGGCATCGAGTGTAGAGTGTAGGGTATAGAGTGTAGGGTATAGAGTGTAGGGTATAGAGTGTAGGGTATAGAGTGTAGGGTATAGAGTGTAGAGTGTAGGGTATAGAGTGTAGGGTATAGAGTGTATGGTATAGAGTGTAGGGTATAGAGTGTAGGGTATAGAGTGTAGGGCATAGAGTGTAGGGTATAGAGTGTAGAGTGTAGGGTATAGAGTGTAGAGTGTAGGGTATAGAGTGTAGGGTATAGAGTGTAGGGTAGAGAGTGTAGGGTAGAGAGTGTAGAGTGTAGGGTATAGAGTGTAGGGTATAGAGTGTAGGGTATAGATTGTAGAGTGTAGGGATTATAGTGTAGTGTATAGAGTGTAGGGTGTAGAGTGTAGGGTATAGAGTGTAGAGTGTAGGGTATAGAGTGTATGGTATAGAGTGTAGGGTATAGAGTGTGGGGTGTAGAGTGTAGGGTATAGAGTGTAGGGTACAGAGTGTAGGGAATAGAGTGTAGAGTGTAAGGTATAGAGTGTAGAGTGTAGGGCATAGAGTGTAGAGTGTAGGGTATAGAGTGTAGGGTATAGAGTGTAGGGTATAGAGTGTAGGGTATAGAGTGTAGGGTATAGAGTGTAGAGTGTAGGGTATAGAGTGTAGAGTGTAGGGTATAGAGTGTAGAGTGTAGGGTATAGAGTGTAGGGTATAGAGTGTAGGGTATAGAGTGTAGAGTGTAGGGTATAGAGTGTAGAGTGTAGGGTATAGAGTGTAGGGTATAGTGTGCAGGGTATAGAGTGTAGGGTAGAGAGTGTAGAGTGTAGGGTATAGAGTGTAGGGTATAGAGTGTAGGGTATAGAGTGTAGAGTGTAGGGATTAGAGTGTAGGGTATAGAGTGTAGGGTATAGAGTGTAGGGTGTAGAGTGTAGGGTATAGAGTGTAGGGTATAGAGTGTAGGGTATAGAGTGTAGAGTGTAAGGTATAGAGTGTAGAGTGTATGGTATAGAGTGTAAGGTATAGAGTGTAGAGTGTAGGGATTAGAGTGTAGGGTATAGAGTGTAGAGTGTAGGGTATAGAGTGTAGAGTGTATGGTATAGAGTGTAGGGTATAGAGTGTAGGGTGTAGAGTGTAGGGTATAGAGTGTAGGGTATAGAGTGTAGGGTATAGAGTGTAGGGTATAGAGTGTAGGGAATAGAGTGTGGAGTGTAAGGTATAGAGTGTAGAGTGTAGGGTATAGAGTGTAGGGTATAGACTGTAGGGTATAGAGTGTAGGGTATAGAGTGTAGGGTATAGAGTGTAGGGTATAGATTGTAGAGTGTAGGCTATAGAGTGTAGGGTATAGAGAGTAGAGTGTAGGGTATAGAGTGTAGGGTATAGAGTGTAGGGTATAGAGTGTAGGGTATAGAGTGTAGAGTGTAGGGTATAGTGTGTAGGGTATAGAGTGCAGGGTGTAGAGTGTAGGGTATAGAGTGTAGGGTATAGAGTGTAGAGTGTAGGGTATAGAGTGTATGCTATAGAGTGTATGGTGTAGAGTGTATGGTATAGAGTGTAGGGTATAGAGTGTAGAGTGTATGGTATAGAGTGTAGGGTGTAGAGTGTAGGGTATAGAGTGTATGTTATAGAGTGTAGGGTATAGAGTGTAGGGTAGAGAGTGTAGAGTGTAGGGTATAGAGTGTAGGGTATAGAGTGTAGGGTATAGAGTGTAGAGTGTAGGGATTAGAGTGTAGGGTATAGAGTGTAGTGTGTAGAGTGTAGGGTATAGAGTGTAGAGTGTAGGGTATAGAGTGTAGGGTATAGAGTGTAGGGTATAGAGTGTAGGGTATAGAGTGTAGAGTGTAGGGTATAGTGTGTAGGGTATAGAGTGCAGGGTGTAGAGTGTAGGGTATAGAGTGTAGGGTATAGAGTGTAGAGTGTAGGGTATAGAGTGTATGCTATAGAGTGTATGGTGTAGAGTGTATGGTATAGAGTGTAGGGTATAGAGTGTAGAGTGTATGGTATAGAGTGTAGGGTGTAGAGTGTAGGGTATAGAGTGTATGTTATAGAGTGTAGGGTATAGAGTGTAGGGTAGAGAGTGTAGAGTGTAGGGTATAGAGTGTAGGGTATAGAGTGTAGGGTATAGAGTGTAGAGTGTAGGGATTAGAGTGTAGGGTATAGAGTGTAGTGTGTAGAGTGTAGGGTATAGAGTGTAGAGTGTAGGGTATAGAGTGTATGGTATAGAGTGTAGGGTATAGAGTGTAGGGTGTAGAGTGTAGGGTATAGAGTGTAGGGTATAGAGTGTAGGGTATAGAGTGTAGGGAATAGAGTGTAGAGTGTAAGGTATAGAGTGTAGAGTATAGGGTATAGAGTGTAGGGTATAGAGTGTAGAGTGTAGGGTATAGAGTGTAGAGTGTAGGGTATAGAGTGTAGGGTATAGAGTGTAGGGTATAGAGTGTAGGGTATAGAGTGTAGAGTGTAGGGTATAGAGTGTAGGGTATAGAGTGTAGGGAGTAGAGTGTAGGGTATAGAGTGTAGGGTTCAGAGTGTAGGGTATAGAGTGTAGGGTATAGAGTGTATGGTATAGAGTGTAGGGTATAGAGTGTAGGGTATAGAGTGTAGGGTATAGAGTGTAGGGTATAGAGTGTAGAGTGTAGGGTATAGAGTGTAGGGTATAGAGTGTATGGTATAGAGTGTAGGGTATAGAGTGTAGGGTATAGAGTGTAGGGTATAGAGTGTAGGGTATAGAGTGTAGAGTGTCGGGATTAGAGTGTAGGGTATAGAGTGTAGGATGTAGAGTGTAGGGTATAGAGTGTAGAGTGTAGGGTATAGAGTGTATGGTATAGAGTGTAGGGTATAGAGTGTAGGGTGTAGAGTGTAGGGTATAGAGTGTAGGGTATAGAGTGTATGGTATAGAGTGTAGGGAATAGAGTGTAGAGTGTAAGGTATAGAGTGTAGAGTGTAGGGTATAGAGTGTAGGGTATAGACTGTAGGGTATAGAGTGTAGGGTATAGAGTGTAGGGTATAGATTGTAGAGTGTAGGCTATAGAGTGTAGGGAATAGAGTGTAGAGTGTAGGGTATAGAGTGTAGGGTATAGAGTGTAGGGTATAGAGTGTAGGGCATAGAGTGTAGGGTATAGAGTGTAGGGTATAGAGTGTAGGGTATAGAGTGTAGAGTGTAGGGCATCGAGTGTAGAGTGTAGGGTATAGAGTGTAGGGCATAGAGTGTAGGGTATAGAGTGTAGAGTGTAGGGTATAGAGTGTAGAGTGTAGGGTATAGAGTGTAGGGTATAGAGTGTAGGGTAGAGAGTGTAGGGTAGAGAGTGTAGAGTGTAGGGTATAGAGTGTAGGGTATAGAGTGTAGGGTATAGATTGTAGAGTGTAGGGATTATAGTGTAGTGTTTAGAGTGTAGGGTGTAGAGTGTAGGGTATAGAGTGTAGAGTGTAGGGTATAGAGTGTATGGTATAGAGTGTAGGGTATAGAGTGTGGGGTGTAGAGTGTAGGGTATAGAGTGTAGGGTACAGAGTGTAGGGAATAGAGTGTAGAGTGTAAGGTATAGAGTGTAGAGTGTAGGGCATAGAGTGTAGAGTGTAGGGTATAGAGTGTAGGGTATAGAGTGTAGGGTATAGAGTGTAGGGTATAGAGTGTAGGGTATAGAGTGTAGAGTGTAGGGTATAGAGTGTAGAGTGTAGGGTATAGAGTGTAGAGTGTAGGGTATAGAGTGTAGGGTATAGAGTGTAGGGTATAGAGTGTAGGGTATAGAGTGTAGAGTGTAGGGTATAGAGTGTAGAGTGTAGGGTATAGAGTGTAGGGTATAGTGTGCAGGGTATAGAGTGTAGGGTAGAGAGTGTAGAGTGTAGGGTATAGAGTGTAGGGTATAGAGTGTAGGGTATAGAGTGTAGGGTATAGAGTGTAGGGTATAGAGTGTAGGGTATAGAGTGTAGAGTGTAGGGTATAGTGTGTAGGGTATAGAGTGCAGGGTGTAGAGTGTAGGGTATAGAGTGTAGGGTATAGAATGTAGAGTGTAGGGTATAGAGTGTATGCTATAGAGTGTATGGTGTAGAGTGTATGGTATAGAGTGTAGGGTATAGAGTGTAGAGTGTAGGGTATAGAGTGTAGGGTATAGAGTGTATGTTATAGAGTGTAGGGTATAGAGTGTAGAGTGTAGGGTATAGAGTGTAGGGTATAGAGTGTAAGGTATAGAGTGTAGGGTGTAGAGTGTAGGGTATAGATTGTAGGGTATAGAGTGTAGGGTATAGAGTGTACGGTATAGAGTGTAGGGTATGGAGTGTATGGTCTAGAGTGTAGGGTATAGAGTGTAGAGTGTAGGGTATAGAGTGTAGGGTATAGAGTGTAGGGTATAGAGTGTAGGGTATAGAGTGTAGGGTATAGAGTGTAGGGTATAGAGTGTAGAGTGCAGGGTATAGAGTTTAGAGTGTAGGGTATAGAGTGTAGGGTATAGAGTGTAAGGTATAGAGTGTAGGGTGTAGAGTGTAGAGTATAGAGTGTAGGGTATAGGGTGTAGGGTATAGAGTGTAGGGTATAGAGTGTAGGGTACAGAGTGTATGGTATAGAGTGTAGGGTATAGAGTGTATGGTATAGAGTGTAGGGTATAGAGTGTAGGGTATAGAGTGTATGTTATAGAGTGTAGGGTATAGAGCGTAGAGTGTAGGGTATAGAGTGTAGAGTGTAGAGTGTAGGGTATAGAGTGTAGAATGTAGGGTATAGAGTGTAGAGTGTAGGGTATAGAGTTTAGAGTGTAGGGTATAGAGTGTAAGGTATAGAGTGTAGGGTGTAGAGTGTAGGGTATAGATTGTAGGGTATAGAGTGTAGGGTATAGAGTGTACGGTATAGAGTGTAGGGTATGGAGTGTATGGTCTAGAGTGTAGGGTATAGAGTGTAGAGTGTAGGGTATAGAGTGTAGGGTATAGAGTGTAGGGTATAGAGTGTAAGGTGTAGAGTGTAGGGTATAGAGTGTAGGGTATAGAGTGTAGGGTATAGAGTGTAGGGTATAGAGTGTATGGTATAGAGTGTAGAGTGTAGGGTATAGAGTTTAGAGTGTAGGGTATAGAGTGTAAGGTATAGAGTGTAGGGTGTAGAGTGTAGGGTATAGAGTGTAGGGTATAGAGTGTATGGTATAGAGTGTACGGTATAGAGTGTAGGGTATAGAGTGTATGGTATAGAGTGTAGGGTATAGAGTGTAGGGTATAGAGTGTAGGGTATAGAGTGTATGGTATAGATTGTAGGGTATAGAGTGTAGGGTGTAGAGTGTATGTTATAGAGTGTAGGGTATAGAGTGTAGGGTATAGAGTTTAGAGTGTAGGGTATAGAGAGTAGGGTATAGAGTGTAAGGTATAGAGTGTAGGGTGTAGAGTGTAGGGTATAGAGTGTAGGGCATAGGGTGTAGGGTATAGAGTGTAGGGTATAGAGTGTAGAGTGTAGGGTATAGAGTGTAGGGTATAGAGTGTAGGGTATAGAGTGTAGAGTGTAGGGTATAGAGTGTAGGGTATTGAGTGTAGGGTATAGAGTGTAGGGTATAGAGTGTAGGGTATAGAGTGTAGAGTTTAGGGTATAGAGTGTAGAGTGTAGGGTATAGAGTGTAGGGTATAGAGTGTAGGGTATAGAGTGTAGGGTAGAGAGTGTAGAGTGTAGGATATAGAGTGTAGGGTATAGAGTGTAGGGTATAGAGTGTAGAGTGTAGGGATTAAAGTGTAGGGTATAGAGTGTAGGGTGTAGAGTGTAGGGTATAGAGTGTAGAGTGTAGGGTATAGAGTGTATGATATAGAGTGTAGGGTATAGAGTGTAGGGTGTAGAGTGTAGGGTATAGAGTGTTGGGCATAGAGTGTAGGGTATAGAGTGTAGGGTATAGAGTGTAGAGTGTAGGGTATAGAGTGTATGGTATAGAGTGTAGGGTATAGAGTGTAGGGTATAGAGTGTAGGGCAAAGAGTGTAGGGTATAGAGTGTAGGGTATAGAGTGTAGGGTATAGAGTGTAGGGTATAGAGTGTAGGGTATATAGTGTAGAGTGTAGGGTATAGAGTGTAGGGTATAGAGTGTAGGGCAAAGAGTGTAGGGTATAGAGTGTAGGGTATAGAGTGTAGGGTATAGAGTGTAGGGTATAGAGTGTAGGGTATATAGTGTAGAGTGTAGGGTATAGAGTGTAGGGTATAGAGTGTAGGGTATAGAGTGTAGGGTATATAGTGTAGAGTGTAGGGTATAGAGTGTAGGGTATAGAGTGTAGGGTATAGAGTGTAGGGTATAGAGTGCAGGGTATAGAGTGTAGAGTGTAGGGTATAGAGTGTAGAGTGTAGGGTATAGAGTGTAGGGTATAGAGTGTAGGGTATAGAGTGTAGGGTATAGAGTGTAGAGTGTAGGGTATAGAGTGTAGGGTATAGAGTGTAGGGAGTAGAGTGTAGGGTATAGAGTGTAGGGTTCAGAGTGTAGGGTATAGAGTGTAGGGTATAGAGTGTATGGTATAGAGTGTAGGGTATAGAGTGTAGGGTATAGAGTGTAGGGTATAGAGTGTAGGGTATAGAGTGTAGAGTGTAGGGTATAGAGTGTAGGGTATAGAGTGTATGGTATAGAGTGTAGGGTATAGAGTGTAGGGTATAGAGTGTAGGGTATAGAGTGTAGGGTATAGAGTGTAGAGTGTCGGGATTAGAGTGTAGGGTATAGAGTGTAGGATGTAGAGTGTAGGGTATAGAGTGTAGAGTGTAGGGTATAGAGTGTATGGTATAGAGTGTAGGGTATAGAGTGTAGGGTGTAGAGTGTAGGGTATAGAGTGTAGGGTATAGAGTGTATGGTATAGAGTGTAGGGAATAGAGTGTAGAGTGTAGGGTATAGAGTGTAGGGTATAGAGTGTAGGGTATAGAGTGTAGGGTATAGAGTGTAGGGCATAGAGTGTAGGGTATAGAGTGTAGGGTATAGAGTGTAGGGTATAGAGTGTGGAGTGTAGGGCATCGAGTGTAGAGTGTAGGCTATAGAGTGTAGGGAATAGAGTGTAGAGTGTAGGGTATAGAGTGTAGGGTATAGAGTGTAGGGTATAGAGTGTAGGGTATAGAGTGTAGGGCATAGAGTGTAGGGTATAGAGTGTAGGGTATAGAGTGTAGGGTATAGAGTGTGGAGTGTAGGGCATCGAGTGTAGAGTGTAGGGTATAGAGTGTAGGGTATAGAGTGTAGGGTATAGAGTGTAGGGTATAGAGTGTAGGGTATAGAGTGTAGAGTGTAGGGTATAGAGTGTAGGGTATAGAGTGTAGGGTATAGAGTGTAGGGCATAGAGTGTAGGGTATAGAGTGTAGGGTATAGATTGTAGGGTATAGAGTGTGGAGTGTAGGGCATCGAGTGTAGAGTGTAGGGTATAGAGTGTAGGGTATAGAGTGTAGGGTATAGAGTGTAGGGTATAGAGTGTAGGGTATAGAGTGTAGAGTGTAGGGTATAGAGTGTAGGGTATAGAGTGTATGGTATAGAGTGTAGGGTATAGAGTGTAGGGTATAGAGTGTAGGGCATAGAGTGTAGGGTATAGAGTGTAGAGTGTAGGGTATAGAGTGTAGAGTGTAGGGTATAGAGTGTAGGGTATAGAGTGTAGGGTAGAGAGTGTAGGGTAGAGAGTGTAGAGTGTAGGGTATAGAGTGTAGGGTATAGAGTGTAGGGTATAGATTGTAGAGTGTAGGGATTATAGTGTAGTGTATAGAGTGTAGGGTGTAGAGTGTAGGGTATAGAGTGTAGAGTGTAGGGTATAGAGTGTATGGTATAGAGTGTAGGGTATAGAGTGTGGGGTGTAGAGTGTAGGGTATAGAGTGTAGGGTACAGAGTGTAGGGAATAGAGTGTAGAGTGTAAGGTATAGAGTGTAGAGTGTAGGGCATAGAGTGTAGAGTGTAGTGTATAGAGTGTAGGGTATAGAGTGTAGGGTATAGAGTGTAGGGTATAGAGTGTAGGGTATAGAGTGTAGAGTGTAGGGTATAGAGTGTAGAGTGTAGGGTATAGAGTGTAGAGTGTAGGGTATAGAGTGTAGGGTATAGAGTGTAGGGTATAGAGTGTAGAGTGTAGGGTATAGAGTGTAGAGTGTAGGGTATAGAGTGTAGGGTATAGTGTGCAGGGTATAGAGTGTAGGGTAGAGAGTGTAGAGTGTAGGGTATAGAGTGTAGGGTATAGAGTGTAGGGTATAGAGTGTAGAGTGTAGGGATTAGAGTGTAGGGTATAGAGTGTAGGGTATAGAGTGTAGGGTGTAGAGTGTAGGGTATAGAGTGTAGGGTATAGAGTGTAGGGTATAGAGTGTAGAGTGTAAGGTATAGAGTGTAGAGTGTATGGTATAGAGTGTAAGGTATAGAGTGTAGAGTGTAGGGATTAGAGTGTAGGGTATAGAGTGTAGAGTGTAGGGTATAGAGTGTAGAGTGTATGGTATAGAGTGTAGGGTATAGAGTGTAGGGTGTAGAGTGTAGGGTATAGAGTGTAGGGTATAGAGTGTAGGGTATAGAGTGTAGGGTATAGAGTGTAGGGAATAGAGTGTGGAGTGTAAGGTATAGAGTGTAGAGTGTAGGGTATAGAGTGTAGGGTATAGACTGTAGGGTATAGAGTGTAGGGTATAGAGTGTAGGGTATAGAGTGTAGGGTATAGATTGTAGAGTGTAGGCTATAGAGTGTAGGGTATAGAGAGTAGAGTGTAGGGTATAGAGTGTAGGGTATAGAGTGTAGGGTATAGAGTGTAGGGTATAGAGTGTAGAGTGTAGGGTATAGTGTGTAGGGTATAGAGTGCAGGGTGTAGAGTGTAGGGTATAGAGTGTAGGGTATAGAGTGTAGAGTGTAGGGTATAGAGTGTATGCTATAGAGTGTATGGTGTAGAGTGTATGGTATAGAGTGTAGGGTATAGAGTGTAGAGTGTATGGTATAGAGTGTAGGGTGTAGAGTGTAGGGTATAGAGTGTATGTTATAGAGTGTAGGGTATAGAGTGTAGGGTAGAGAGTGTAGAGTGTAGGGTATAGAGTGTAGGGTATAGAGTGTAGGGTATAGAGTGTAGAGTGTAGGGATTAGAGTGTAGGGTATAGAGTGTAGTGTGTAGAGTGTAGGGTATAGAGTGTAGAGTGTAGGGTATAGAGTGTAGGGTATAGAGTGTAGGGTATAGAGTGTAGGGTATAGAGTGTAGAGTGTAGGGTATAGTGTGTAGGGTATAGAGTGCAGGGTGTAGAGTGTAGGGTATAGAGTGTAGGGTATAGAGTGTAGAGTGTAGGGTATAGAGTGTATGCTATAGAGTGTATGGTGTAGAGTGTATGGTATAGAGTGTAGGGTATAGAGTGTAGAGTGTATGGTATAGAGTGTAGGGTGTAGAGTGTAGGGTATAGAGTGTATGTTATAGAGTGTAGGGTATAGAGTGTAGGGTAGAGAGTGTAGAGTGTAGGGTATAGAGTGTACGGTATAGAGTGTAGGGTATAGAGTGTAGAGTGTAGGGATTAGAGTGTAGGGTATAGAGTGTAGTGTGTAGAGTGTAGGGTATAGAGTGTAGAGTGTAGGGTATAGAGTGTATGGTATAGAGTGTAGGGTATAGAGTGTAGGGTGTAGAGTGTAGGGTATAGAGTGTAGGGTATAGAGTGTAGGGTATAGAGTGTAGGGAATAGAGTGTAGAGTGTAAGGTATAGAGTGTAGAGTATAGGGTATAGAGTGTAGGGTATAGAGTGTAGAGTGTAGGGTATAGAGTGTAGAGTGTAGGGTATAGAGTGTAGGGTATAGAGTGTAGGGTATAGAGTGTAGGGTATAGAGTGTAGAGTGTAGGGTATAGAGTGTAGGGTATAGAGTGTAGGGAGTAGAGTGTAGGGTATAGAGTGTAGGGTTCAGAGTGTAGGGTATAGAGTGTAGGGTATAGAGTGTATGGTATAGAGTGTAGGGTATAGAGTGTAGGGTATAGAGTGTAGGGTATAGAGTGTAGGGTATAGAGTGTAGAGTGTAGGGTATAGAGTGTAGGGTATAGAGTGTATGGTATAGAGTGTAGGGTATAGAGTGTAGGGTATAGAGTGTAGGGTATAGAGTGTAGGGTATAGAGTGTAGAGTGTCGGGATTAGAGTGTAGGGTATAGAGTGTAGGATGTAGAGTGTAGGGTATAGAGTGTAGAGTGTAGGGTATAGAGTGTATGGTATAGAGTGTAGGGTATAGAGTGTAGGGTGTAGAGTGTAGGGTATAGAGTGTAGGGTATAGAGTGTATGGTATAGAGTGTAGGGAATAGAGTGTAGAGTGTAAGGTATAGAGTGTAGAGTGTAGGGTATAGAGTGTAGGGTATAGACTGTAGGGTATAGAGTGTAGGGTATAGAGTGTAGGGTATAGATTGTAGAGTGTAGGCTATAGAGTGTAGGGAATAGAGTGTAGAGTGTAGGGTATAGAGTGTAGGGTATAGAGTGTAGGGTATAGAGTGTAGGGCATAGAGTGTAGGGTATAGAGTGTAGGGTATAGAGTGTAGGGTATAGAGTGTAGAGTGTAGGGCATCGAGTGTAGAGTGTAGGGTATAGAGTGTAGGGTATAGAGTGTAGGGTGTAGAGTGTAGGGTATAGAGTGTAGGGTATAGAGTGTAGGGTATAGAGTGTAGGGTATAGAGTGTAGGGAATAGAGTGTGGAGTGTAAGGTATAGAGTGTAGAGTGTAGGGTATAGAGTGTAGGGTATAGACTGTAGGGTATAGAGTGTAGGGTATAGAGTGTAGGGTATAGAGTGTAGGGTATAGATTGTAGAGTGTAGGCTATAGAGTGTAGGGTATAGAGAGTAGAGTGTAGGGTATAGAGTGTAGGGTATAGAGTGTAGGGTATAGAGTGTAGGGTATAGAGTGTAGAGTGTAGGGTATAGTGTGTAGGGTATAGAGTGCAGGGTGTAGAGTGTAGGGTATAGAGTGTAGGGTATAGAGTGTAGAGTGTAGGGTATAGAGTGTATGCTATAGAGTGTATGGTGTAGAGTGTATGGTATAGAGTGTAGGGTATAGAGTGTAGAGTGTATGGTATAGAGTGTAGGGTGTAGAGTGTAGGGTATAGAGTGTATGTTATAGAGTGTAGGGTATAGAGTGTAGGGTAGAGAGTGTAGAGTGTAGGGTATAGAGTGTAGGGTATAGAGTGTAGGGTATAGAGTGTAGAGTGTAGGGATTAGAGTGTAGGGTATAGAGTGTAGTGTGTAGAGTGTAGGGTATAGAGTGTAGAGTGTAGGGTATAGAGTGTAGGGTATAGAGTGTAGGGTATAGAGTGTAGGGTATAGAGTGTAGAGTGTAGGGTATAGTGTGTAGGGTATAGAGTGCAGGGTGTAGAGTGTAGGGTATAGAGTGTAGGGTATAGAGTGTAGAGTGTAGGGTATAGAGTGTATGCTATAGAGTGTATGGTGTAGAGTGTATGGTATAGAGTGTAGGGTATAGAGTGTAGAGTGTATGGTATAGAGTGTAGGGTGTAGAGTGTAGGGTATAGAGTGTATGTTATAGAGTGTAGGGTATAGAGTGTAGGGTAGAGAGTGTAGAGTGTAGGGTATAGAGTGTACGGTATAGAGTGTAGGGTATAGAGTGTAGAGTGTAGGGATTAGAGTGTAGGGTATAGAGTGTAGTGTGTAGAGTGTAGGGTATAGAGTGTAGAGTGTAGGGTATAGAGTGTATGGTATAGAGTGTAGGGTATAGAGTGTAGGGTGTAGAGTGTAGGGTATAGAGTGTAGGGTATAGAGTGTAGGGTATAGAGTGTAGGGAATAGAGTGTAGAGTGTAAGGTATAGAGTGTAGAGTATAGGGTATAGAGTGTAGGGTATAGAGTGTAGAGTGTAGGGTATAGAGTGTAGAGTGTAGGGTATAGAGTGTAGGGTATAGAGTGTAGGGTATAGAGTGTAGGGTATAGAGTGTAGAGTGTAGGGTATAGAGTGTAGGGTATAGAGTGTAGGGAGTAGAGTGTAGGGTATAGAGTGTAGGGTTCAGAGTGTAGGGTATAGAGTGTAGGGTATAGAGTGTATGGTATAGAGTGTAGGGTATAGAGTGTAGGGTATAGAGTGTAGGGTATAGAGTGTAGGGTATAGAGTGTAGAGTGTAGGGTATAGAGTGTAGGGTATAGAGTGTATGGTATAGAGTGTAGGGTATAGAGTGTAGGGTATAGAGTGTAGGGTATAGAGTGTAGGGTATAGAGTGTAGAGTGTCGGGATTAGAGTGTAGGGTATAGAGTGTAGGATGTAGAGTGTAGGGTATAGAGTGTAGAGTGTAGGGTATAGAGTGTATGGTATAGAGTGTAGGGTATAGAGTGTAGGGTGTAGAGTGTAGGGTATAGAGTGTAGGGTATAGAGTGTATGGTATAGAGTGTAGGGAATAGAGTGTAGAGTGTAAGGTATAGAGTGTAGAGTGTAGGGTATAGAGTGTAGGGTATAGACTGTAGGGTATAGAGTGTAGGGTATAGAGTGTAGGGTATAGATTGTAGAGTGTAGGCTATAGAGTGTAGGGAATAGAGTGTAGAGTGTAGGGTATAGAGTGTAGGGTATAGAGTGTAGGGTATAGAGTGTAGGGCATAGAGTGTAGGGTATAGAGTGTAGGGTATAGAGTGTAGGGTATAGAGTGTAGAGTGTAGGGCATCGAGTGTAGAGTGTAGGGTATAGAGTGTAGGGCATAGAGTGTAGGGTATAGAGTGTAGAGTGTAGGGTATAGAGTGTAGAGTGTAGGGTATAGAGTGTAGGGTATAGAGTGTAGGGTAGAGAGTGTAGGGTAGAGAGTGTAGAGTGTAGGGTATAGAGTGTAGGGTATAGAGTGTAGGGTATAGATTGTAGAGTGTAGGGATTATAGTGTAGTGTATAGAGTGTAGGGTGTAGAGTGTAGGGTATAGAGTGTAGAGTGTAGGGTATAGAGTGTATGGTATAGAGTGTAGGGTATAGAGTGTGGGGTGTAGAGTGTAGGGTATAGAGTGTAGGGTACAGAGTGTAGGGAATAGAGTGTAGAGTGTAAGGTATAGAGTGTAGAGTGTAGGGCATAGAGTGTAGAGTGTAGGGTATAGAGTGTAGGGTATAGAGTGTAGGGTATAGAGTGTAGGGTATAGAGTGTAGGGTATAGAGTGTAGAGTGTAGGGTATAGAGTGTAGAGTGTAGGGTATAGAGTGTAGAGTGTAGGGTATAGAGTGTAGGGTATAGAGTGTAGGGTATAGAGTGTAGGGTATAGAGTGTAGAGTGTAGGGTATAGAGTGTAGAGTGTAGGGTATAGAGTGTAGGGTATAGTGTGCAGGGTATAGAGTGTAGGGTAGAGAGTGTAGAGTGTAGGGTATAGAGTGTAGGGTATAGAGTGTAGGGTATAGAGTGTAGAGTGTAGGGATTAGAGTGTAGGGTATAGAGTGTAGGGTATAGAGTGTAGGATGTAGAGTGTAGGGTATAGAGTGTAGAGTGTAGGGTATAGAGTGTATGGTATAGAGTGTAGGGTATAGAGTGTAGGGTGTAGAGTGTAGGGTATAGAGTGTAGGGTATAGAGTGTATGGTATAGAGTGTAGGGAATAGAGTGTAGAGTGTAAGGTATAGAGTGTAGAGTGTAGGGTATAGAGTGTAGGGTATAGACTGTAGGGTATAGAGTGTAGGGTATAGAGTGTAGGGTATAGATTGTAGAGTGTAGGCTATAGAGTGTAGGGAATAGAGTGTAGAGTGTAGGGTATAGAGTGTAGGGTATAGAGTGTAGGGTATAGAGTGTAGGGCATAGAGTGTAGGGTATAGAGTGTAGGGTATAGAGTGTAGGGTATAGAGTGTAGAGTGTAGGGCATCGAGTGTAGAGTGTAGGGTATAGAGTGTAGGGCATAGAGTGTAGGGTATAGAGTGTAGAGTGTAGGATATAGAGTGTAGAGTGTAGGGTATAGAGTGTAGGGTATAGAGTGTAGGGTAGAGAGTGTAGGGTAGAGAGTGTAGAGTGTAGGGTATAGAGTGTAGGGTATAGAGTGTAGGGTATAGATTGTAGAGTGTAGGGATTATAGTGTAGTGTATAGAGTGTAGGGTGTAGAGTGTAGGGTATAGAGTGTAGAGTGTAGGGTATAGAGTGTATGGTATAGAGTGTAGGGTATAGAGTGTGGGGTGTAGAGTGTAGGGTATAGAGTGTAGGGTACAGAGTGTAGGGAATAGAGTGTAGAGTGTAAGGTATAGAGTGTAGAGTGTAGGGCATAGAGTGTAGAGTGTAGGGTATAGAGTGTAGGGTATAGAGTGTAGGGTATAGAGTGTAGGGTATAGAGTGTAGGGTATAGAGTGTAGAGTTTAGGGTATAGAGTGTAGAGTGTAGGGTATAGAGTGTAGAGTGTAGGGTATAGAGTGTAGGGTATAGAGTGTAGGGTATAGAGTGTAGGGTATAGAGTGTAGAGTGTAGGGTATAGAGTGTAGAGTGTAGGGTATAGAGTGTAGGGTATAGTGTGCAGGGTATAGAGTGTAGGGTAGAGAGTGTAGAGTGTAGGATATAGAGTGTAGGGTATAGAGTGTAGGGTATAGAGTGTAGAGTGTAGGGATTAGAGTGTAGGGTATAGAGTGTAGGGTATAGAGTGTAGGGTGTAGAGTGTAGGGTATAGAATGTAGGGTATAGAGTGTAGGGTATAGAGTGTAGGGAATAGAGTGTAGAGTGTAAGGTATAGAGTGTAGAGTGTATGGTATAGAGTGTAAGGTATAGAGTGTAGAGTGTAGGGATTAGAGTGTAGGGTATAGAGTGTAGGGTGTAGAGTGTAGGGTATAGAGTGTAGAGTGTATGGTATAGAGTGTAGGGTATAGAGTGTAGGGTGTAGAGTGTAGGGTATAGAGTGTAGGGTATAGAGTGTAGGGTATAGAGTGTAGGGTATAGAGTGTAGGGAATAGAGTGTGGAGTGTAAGGTATAGAGTGTAGAGTGTAGGGTATAGAGTGTAGGGTATAGACTGTAGGGTATAGAGTGTAGGGTATAGAGTGTAGGGTATAGAGTGTAGGGTATAGATTGTAGAGTGTAGGCTATAGAGTGTAGGGTATAGAGAGTAGAGTGTAGGGTATAGAGTGTAGGGTATAGAGTGTAGGGTATAGAGTGTAGGGTATAGAGTGTAGAGTGTAGGGTATAGTGTGTAGGGTATAGAGTGCAGGGTGTAGAGTGTAGGGTATAGAGTGTAGGGTATAGAGTGTAGAGTGTAGGGTATAGAGTGTATGCTATAGAGTGTATGGTGTAGAGTGTATGGTATAGAGTGTAGGGTATAGAGTGTAGAGTGTATGGTATAGAGTGTAGGGTGTAGAGTGTAGGGTATAGAGTGTATGTTATAGAGTGTAGGGTATAGAGTGTAGGGTAGAGAGTGTAGAGTGTAGGGTATAGAGTGTAGGGTATAGAGTGTAGGGTATAGAGTGTAGAGTGTAGGGATTAGAGTGTAGGGTATAGAGTGTAGTGTGTAGAGTGTAGGGTATAGAGTGTAGAGTGTAGGGTATAGAGTGTAGGGTATAGAGTGTAGGGTATAGAGTGTAGGGTATAGAGTGTAGAGTGTAGGGTATAGTGTGTAGGGTATAGAGTGCAGGGTGTAGAGTGTAGGGTATAGAGTGTAGGGTATAGAGTGTAGAGTGTAGGGTATAGAGTGTATGCTATAGAGTGTATGGTGTAGAGTGTATGGTATAGAGTGTAGGGTATAGAGTGTAGAGTGTATGGTATAGAGTGTAGGGTGTAGAGTGTAGGGTATAGAGTGTATGTTATAGAGTGTAGGGTATAGAGTGTAGGGTAGAGAGTGTAGAGTGTAGGGTATAGAGTGTAGGGTATAGAGTGTAGGGTATAGAGTGTAGAGTGTAGGGATTAGAGTGTAGGGTATAGAGTGTAGTGTGTAGAGTGTAGGGTATAGAGTGTAGAGTGTAGGGTATAGAGTGTATGGTATAGAGTGTAGGGTATAGAGTGTAGGGTGTAGAGTGTAGGGTATAGAGTGTAGGGTATAGAGTGTAGGGTATAGAGTGTAGGGAATAGAGTGTAGAGTGTAAGGTATAGAGTGTAGAGTATAGGGTATAGAGTGTAGGGTATAGAGTGTAGAGTGTAGGGATTAGAGTGTAGGGTATAGAGTGTAGGGTGTAGAGTGTAGGGTATAGAGTGTAGAGTGTAGGGTATAGAGTGTATGGTATAGAGTGTAGGGTATAGAGTGTAGGGTGTAGAGTGTAGGGTATAGAGTGTAGGGTATAGAGTGTAGGGTATAGAGTGTAAGGTATAGAGTGTAGGGAATAGAGTGTAGAGTGTAAGGTATAGAGTGTAGAGTGTAGGGTATAGAGTGTAGGGTATAGACTGTAGGGTATAGAGTGTAGGGTATAGAGTGTAGGGTATAGAGTGTAGGGTATAGAGTGTAGGGTATAGAGTGTAGAGTGTAGGGTATAGTGTGTAGGGTATAGAGTGCAGGGTGTAGAGTGTAGGGTATAGAGTGTAGGGTATAGAATGTAGAGTGTAGGGTATAGAGTGTATGCTATAGAGTGTATGGTGTAGAGTGTATGGTATAGAGTGTAGGGTATAGAGTGTAGAGTGTAGGGTATAGAGTGTAGGGTATAGAGTGTATGTTATAGAGTGTAGGGTATAGAGTGTAGAGTGTAGGGTATAGAGTTTAGAGTGTAGGGTATAGAGTGTAGGGTATAGAGTGTAAGGTATAGAGTGTAGGGTGTAGAGTGTAGGGTATAGATTGTAGGGTATAGAGTGTAGGGTATAGAGTGTACGGTATAGAGTGTAGGGTATGGAGTGTATGGTCTAGAGTGTAGGGTATAGAGTGTAGAGTGTAGGGTATAGAGTGTAGGGTATAGAGTGTAGGGTATAGAGTGTAGGGTATAGAGTGTAGGGTATAGAGTGTAGGGTATAGAGTGTAGAGTGCAGGGTATAGAGTTTAGAGTGTAGGGTATAGAGTGTAGGGTATAGAGTGTAAGGTATAGAGTGTAGGGTGTAGAGTGTAGGGTATAGAGTGTAGGGTATAGGGTGTAGGGTATAGAGTGTAGGGTATAGAGTGTAGGGTACAGAGTGTATGGTATAGAGTGTAGGGTATAGAGTGTAGGGTATAGAGTGTATGGTATAGAGTGTAGGGTATAGAGTGTAGGGTATAGAGTGTATGTTATAGAGTGTAGGGTATAGAGCGTAGAGTGTAGGGTATAGAGTGTAGAGTGTAGAGTGTAGGGTATAGAGTGTAGAGTGTAGGGTATAGAGTGTAGAGTGTAGGGTATAGAGTTTAGAGTGTAGGGTATAGAGTGTAGGGTATAGAGTGTAAGGTGTAGAGTGTAGGGTATAGAGTGTAGGGTATAGAGTGTAGGGTATAGAGTGTAGGGTATAGAGTGTAGGGTATAGAGTGTATGGTATAGAGTGTAGAGTGTAGGGTATAGAGTTTAGAGTGTAGGGTATAGAGTGTAAGGTATAGAGTGTAGGGTGTAGAGTGTAGGGTATAGAGTGTAGGGTATAGAGTGTATGGTATAGAGTGTACGGTATAGAGTGTAGGGTATAGAGTGTATGGTATAGAGTGTAGGGTATAGAGTGTAGGGTATAGAGTGTAGGGTATAGAGTGTATGGTATAGATTGTAGGGTATAGAGTGTAGGGTGTAGAGTGTATGTTATAGAGTGTAGGGTATAGACTGTAGGGTATAGAGTTTAGAGTGTAGGGTATAGAGAGTAGGGTATAGAGTGTAAGGTATAGAGTGTAGGGTGTAGAGTGTAGGGTATAGAGTGTAGGGCATAGGGTGTTGGGTATAGAGTGTAGGGTATAGAGTGTAGAGTGTAGGGTATAGAGTGTAGGGTATAGAGTGTAGGGTATAGAGTGTAGAGTGTAGGGTATAGAGTGTAGGGTATTGAGTGTAGGGTATAGAGTGTAGGGTATAGAGTGTAGGGTATAGAGTGTAGAGTGTAGGGTATAGAGTGTAGGGTATTGAGTGTAGGGTATAGAGTGTAGGGTATAGAGTGTAGGGTATAGAGTGTAGAGTTTAGGGTATAGAGTGTAGAGTGTAGGGTATAGAGTGTAGGGTATAGAGTGTAGGGTATAGAGTGTAGGATAGAGAGTGTAGAGTGTAGGATATAGAGTGTAGGGTATACAGTGTAGGGTATAGAGTGTAGAGTGTAGGGATTAAAGTGTAGGGTATAGAGTGTAGGGTGTAGAGTGTAGGGTATAGAGTGTAGAGTGTAGGGTATAGAGTGTATGATATAGAGTGTAGGGTATAGAGTGTAGGGTGTAGAGTGTAGGGTATAGAGTGTTGGGCATAGAGTGTAGGGTATAGAGTGTAGGGTATAGAGTGTAGAGTGTAGGGTATAGAGTGTATGGTATAGAGTGTAGGGTATAGAGTGTAGGGTATAGAGTGTAGGGCAAAGAGTGTAGGGTATAGAGTGTAGGGTATAGAGTGTAGGGTATAGAGTGTAGGGTATAGAGTGTAGGGTATATAGTGTAGAGTGTAGGGTATAGAGTGTAGGGTATAGAGTGTAGGGCAAAGAGTGTAGGGTATAGAGTGTAGGGTATAGAGTGTAGGGTATAGAGTGTAGGGTATAGAGTGTAGGGTATATAGTGTAGAGTGTAGGGTATAGAGTGTAGGGTATAGAGTGTAGGGTATAGAGTGTAGGGTATAAAGTGTAGAGTGTAGGGTATAGAGTGTAGGGTATAGAGTGTAGGGTATAGAGTGTAGAGTGTAGGGTATAGAGTGTAGAGTGTAGGGTATAGAGTGTAGGGTACAGAGTGTAGGGTATAGAGTGTAGGGTAGAGAGTGTAGAGTGTAGGGTATAGAGTGTAGGGTATAGAGTGTAGGGTATAGAGTGTAGAGTGTAGGGATTAGAGTGTAGGGTATAGAGTGTAGGGTGTGGAGTGTAGGGTATAGAGTGTAGAGTGTAGGGTATAGAGTGTATGGTATAGAGTGTAGGGTATAGAGTGTAGGGTGTAGAGTGTAGGGTATAGAGTGTAGGGTATAGAGTGTAGGGTATAGAGTGTAGGGTATAGAGTGTAGGGAATAGAGTGTAGAGTGTAAGGTATAGAGTGTAGAGTGTAGGGTATAGAGTGTAAGGTATAGAGTGTAGAGTGTAGGGATTAGAGTGTAGGGTATAGAGTGTAGGGATTAGAGTGTAGGGTATAGAGTCTAGGGTGTAGAGTGTAAGGTATAGAGTGTAGGGTATAGAGTGTAGGGTATAGAGTGTAGGGTATAGAGTGTAGGGAATAGAGTGTGGAGTGTAAGGTATAGAGTGTAGAGTGTAGGGTATAGAGTGTAGGGTATAGACTGTAGGGTATAGAGTGTAGGGTATAGAGTGTAGGGTATAGATTGTAGAGTGTAGGCTATAGAGTGTAGGGTATAGAGAGTAGAGTGTAGGGTATAGAGTGTAGGGTATAGAGTGTAGGGTATAGAGTGTAGAGTGTAGGGTATAGTGTGTAGGGTATAGAGTGCAGGGTGTAGAGTGTAGGGTATAGAGTGTAGGGTATAGAGTGTAGAGTGTAGGGTATAGAGTGTATGCTATAGAGTGTATGGTGTAGAGTGTATGGTATAGAGTGTAGGGTATAGAGTGTAGAGTGTATGGTATAGAGTGTAGGTTGTAGAGTGTAGGGTATAGAGTGTATGTTATAGAGTGTAGGGTATAGAGTGTAGGGTAGAGAGTGTAGAGTGTAGGGTATAGAGTGTAGGGTATAGAGTGTAGGGTATAGAGTGTAGAGTGTAGGGATTAGAGTGTAGGGTATAGAGTGTAGTGTGTAGAGTGTAGGGTATAGAGTGTAGAGTGTAGGGTATAGAGTGTAGGGTATAGAGTGTAGGGTATAGAGTGTAGGGTATAGAGTGTAGAGTGTAGGGTATAGTGTGTAGGGTATAGAGTGCAGGGTGTAGAGTGTAGGGTATGGAGTGTAGGGTATAGAGTGTAGAGTGTAGGGTATAGAGTGTATGCTATAGAGTGTATGGTGTAGAGTGTATGGTATAGAGTGTAGGGTATAGAGTGTAGAGTGTATGGTATAGAGTGTAGGGTGTAGAGTGTAGGGTATAGAGTGTATGTTATAGAGTGTAGGGTATAGAGTGTAGGGTAGAGAGTGTAGAGTGTAGGGTATAGAGTGTAGGGTATAGAGTGTAGGGTATAGAGTGTAGAGTGTAGGGATTAGAGTGTAGGGTATAGAGTGTAGTGTGTAGAGTGTAGGGTATAGAGTGTAGAGTGTAGGGTATAGAGTGTATGGTATAGAGTGTAGGGTATAGAGTGTAGGGTGTAGAGTGTAGGGTATAGAGTGTAGGGTATAGAGTGTAGGGTATAGAGTGTAGGGAATAGAGTGTAGAGTGTAAGGTATAGAGTGTAGAGTATAGGGTATAGAGTGTAGGGTATAGAGTGTAGAGTGTAGGGATTAGAGTGTAGGGTATAGAGTGTAGGGTGTAGAGTGTAGGGTATAGAGTGTAGAGTGTAGGGTATAGAGTGTATGGTATAGAGTGTAGGGTATAGAGTGTAGGGTGTAGAGTGTAGGGTATAGAGTGTAGGGTATAGAGTGTAGGGTATAGAGTGTAAGGTATAGAGTGTAGGGAATAGAGTGTAGAGTGTAAGGTATAGAGTGTAGAGTGTAGGGTATAGAGTGTAGGGTATAGACTGTAGGGTATAGAGTGTAGGGTATAGAGTGTAGGGTATAGAGTGTAGGGTATAGAGTGTAGGGTATAGAGTGTAGAGTGTAGAGTATAGTGTGTAGGGTATAGAGTGCAGGGTGTAGAGTGTAGGGTATAGGGTGTAGGGTATAGAATGTAGAGTGTAGGGTATAGAGTGTATGCTATAGAGTGTATGGTGTAGAGTGTATGGTATAGAGTGTAGGGTATAGAGTGTAGAGTGTAGGGTATAGAGTGTAGGGTATAGAGTGTATGTTATAGAGTGTAGGGTATAGAGTGTAGAGTGTAGGGTATAGAGTTTAGAGTGTAGGGTATAGAGTGTAGGGTATAGAGTGTAAGGTATAGAGTGTAGGGTGTAGAGTGTAGGGTATAGATTGTAGGGTATAGAGTGTAGGGTATAGAGTGTACGGTATAGAGTGTAGGGTATGGAGTGTATGGTCTAGAGTGTAGGGTATAGAGTGTAGAGTGTAGGGTATAGAGTGTAGGGTATAGAGTGTAGGGTATAGAGTGTAGGGTATAGAGTGTAGGGTATAGAGTGTAGAGTGCAGGGTATAGAGTTTAGAGTGTAGGGTATAGAGTGTAGTGTGTAGAGTGTAGGGTATAGAGTGTAGAGTGTAGGGTATAGAGTGTATGGTATAGAGTGTAGGGTATAGAGTGTAGGGTGTAGAGTGTAGGGTATTGAGTCTAGGGTATAGAGTGTAGGGTATAGAGTGTAGGGAATAGAGTGTAGAGTGTAAGTATAGAGTGTAGAGTATAGGGTATAGAGTGTAGGGTATAGAGTGTAGAGTGTAGGGATTAGAGTGTAGGGTATAGAGTGTAGGGTGTAGAGTGTAGGGTATAGAGTGTAGAGTGTAGGGTATAGAGTGTATGGTATAGAGTGTAGGGTATAGAGTGTAGGGTATAGAGTGTAGGGTATAGAGTGTAGGGTATAGAGTGTAAGGTATAGAGTGTAGGGTATAGAGTGTAGGGTATAGAGTGTAGAGTGTAGAGTATAGTGTGTAGGGTATAGAGTGTATGGTGTAGAGTGTATGGTATAGAGTGTAGGGTATAGAGTGTAGAGTGTAGGGTATAGAGTGTAGGGTATAGAGTGTATGTTATAGAGTGTAGGGTGTAGAGTGTAGATTGTAGGGTATAGAGTTTAGAGTGTAGGGTATAGAGTGTAGGGTATAGAGTGTAAGGTATAGAGTGTAGGGTGTAGAGTGTAGGGTATAGATTGTAGGGTATAGAGTGTAGGGTATAGAGTGTACGGTATAGAGTGTAGGGTGTAGAGTGTAGGGTATAGATTGTAGGGTATAGAGTGTAGGGTATAGAGTGTACGGTATAGAGTGTAGGGTATGGAGTGTATGGTCTAGAGTGTAGGGTATAGAGTGTAGAGTGTAGGGTATAGAGTGTAGGGTGTAGAGTGTATGTTATAGAGTGTAGGGTATAGAGTGTAGGGTATAGAGTTTAGAGTGTAGGGTATAGAGAGTAGGGTATAGAGTGTAAGGTATAGAGTGTAGGGTGTAGAGTGTAGGGTATAGAGTGTAGGGCATAGGGTGTAGGGTATAGAGTGTAGGGTATAGAGTGTAGAGTGTAGGGTATAGAGTGTAGGGTATAGAGTGTAGGGTATAGAGTGTAGAGTGTAGGGTATAGAGTGTAGGGTATTGAGTGTAGGGTATAGAGTGTAGGGTATAGAGTGTAGGGTATAGAGTGTAGAGTTTAGGGTATAGAGTGTAGAGTGTAGGGTATAGAGTGTAGGGTATAGAGTGTAGGGTATAGAGTGTAGGGTAGAGAGTGTAGAGTGTAGGATATAGAGTGTAGGGTATAGAGTGTAGGGTATAGAGTGTAGAGTGTAGGGATTAAAGTGTAGGGTATAGAGTGTAGGGTGTAGAGTGTAGGGTATAGAGTGTAGAGTGTAGGGTATAGAGTGTATGATATAGAGTGTAGGGTATAGAGTGTAGGGTGTAGAGTGTAGGGTATAGAGTGTTGGGCATAGAGTGTAGGGTATAGAGTGTAGGGTATAGAGTGTAGAGTGTAGGGTATAGAGTGTATGGTATAGAGTGTAGGGTATAGAGTGTAGGGTATAGAGTGTAGGGCAAAGAGTGTAGGGTATAGAGTGTAGGGTATAGAGTGTAGGGTATAGAGTGTAGGGTATAGAGTGTAGGGTATAGAGTGTAGGGCAAAGAGTGTAGGGTATAGAGTGTAGGGTATAGAGTGTAGGGTATAGAGTGTAGGGTATAGAGTGTAGGGTATATAGTGTAGAGTGTAGGGTATAGAGTGTAGGGTATAGAGTGTAGGGTATAGAGTGTAGGGTATATAGTGTAGAGTGTAGGGTATAGAGTGTAGGGTATAGAGTGTAGGGTATAGAGTGTAGGGTATATAGTGTAGAGTGTAGGGTATAGAGTGTAGGGTATAGAGTGTAGGGTATAGAGTGTAGGGTATAGAGTGCAGGGTATAGAGTGTAGAGTGTAGGGTATAGAGTGTAGAGTGTAGGGTATAGAGTGTAGGGTATAGAGTGTAGAGTGTAGGGTATAGAGTGTAGGGTATAGAGTGTAGGGAGTAGAGTGTAGGGTATAGAGTGTAGGGTTCAGAGTGTAGGGTATAGAGTGTAGGGTATAGAGTGTATGGTATAGAGTGTAGGGTATAGAGTGTAGGGTATAGAGTGTAGGGTATAGAGTGTAGGGTATAGAGTGTAGAGTGTAGGGTATACAGTGTAGGGTATAGAGTGTATGGTATAGAGTGTAGGGTATAGAGTGTAGGGTATAGAGTGTAGGGTATAGAGTGTAGGGTATAGAGTGTAGAGTGTCGGGATTAGAGTGTAGGGTATAGAGTGTAGGATGTAGAGTGTAGGGTATAGAGTGTAGAGTGTAGGGTATAGAGTGTATGGTATAGAGTGTAGGGTATAGAGTGTAGGGTGTAGAGTGTAGGGTATAGAGTGTAGGGTATAGAGTGTATGGTATAGAGTGTAGGGAATAGAGTGTAGAGTGTAAGGTATAGAGTGTAGAGTGTAGGGTATAGAGTGTAGGGTATAGACTGTAGGGTATAGAGTGTAGGGTATAGAGTGTAGGGTATAGATTGTAGAGTGTAGGCTATAGAGTGTAGGGAATAGAGTGTAGAGTGTAGGGTATAGAGTGTAGGGTATAGAGTGTAGGGTATAGAGTGTAGGGTATAGAGTGTAGGGCATAGAGTGTAGGGTATAGAGTGTAGGGTATAGAGTGTAGGGTATAGAGTGTAGAGTGTAGGGCATCGAGTGTAGAGTGTAGGGTATAGAGTGTAGGGCATAGAGTGTAGGGTATAGAGTGTAGAGTGTAGGGTATAGAGTGTAGAGTGTAGGGTATAGAGTGTAGGGTATAGAGTGTAGGGTAGAGAGTGTAGGGTAGAGAGTGTAGAGTGTAGGGTATAGAGTGTAGGGTATAGAGTGTAGGGTATAGATTGTAGAGTGTAGGGATTATAGTGTAGTGTATAGAGTGTAGGGTGTAGAGTGTAGGGTATAGAGTGTAGAGTGTAGGGTATAGAGTGTATGGTATAGAGTGTAGGGTATAGAGTGTGGGGTGTAGAGTGTAGGGTATAGAGTGTAGGGTACAGAGTGTAGGGAATAGAGTGTAGAGTGTAAGGTATAGAGTGTAGAGTGTAGGGCATAGAGTGTAGAGTGTAGGGTATAGAGTGTAGGGTATAGAGTGTAGGGTATAGAGTGTAGGGTATAGAGTGTAGGGTATAGAGTGTAGAGTGTAGGGTATAGAGTGTAGAGTGTAGGGTATAGAGTGTAGAGTGTAGGGTATAGAGTGTAGGGTATAGAGTGTAGGGTATAGAGTGTAGGGTATAGAGTGTAGGGTATAGAGTGTAGAGTGTAGGGTATAGAGTGTAGAGTGTAGGGTATAGAGTGTAGGGTATAGTGTGCAGGGTATAGAGTGTAGGGTAGAGAGTGTAGAGTGTAGGGTATAGAGTGTAGGGTATAGAGTGTAGGGTATAGAGTGTAGAGTGTAGGGATTAGAGTGTAGGGTATAGAGTGTAGGGTATAGAGTGTAGGGTGTATAGTGTAGGGTATAGAGTGTAGGGTATAGAGTGTAGGGTATAGAGTGTAGGGAATAGAGTGTAGAGTGTAAGGTATAGAGTGTAGAGTGTATGGTATAGAGTGTAAGGTATAGAGTGTAGAGTGTAGGGATTAGAGTGTAGGGTATAGAGTGTAGGGTGTAGAGTGTAGGGTATAGAGTGTAGAGTGTATGGTATAGAGTGTAGGGTATAGAGTGTAGGGTGTAGAGTGTAGGGTATAGAGTGTAGGGTATAGAGTGTAGGGTATAGAGTGTAGGGAATAGAGTGTGGAGTGTAAGGTATAGAGTGTAGAGTGTAGGGTATAGAGTGTAGGGTATAGACTGTAGGGTATAGAGTGTAGGGTATAGAGTGTAGGGTATAGATTGTAGAGTGTAGGCTATAGAGTGTAGGGTATAGAGAGTAGAGTGTAGGGTATAGAGTGTAGGGTATAGAGTGTAGGGTATAGAGTGTAGGGTATAGAGTGTAGAGTGTAGGGTATAGTGTGTAGGGTATAGAGTGCAGGGTGTAGAGTGTAGGGTATAGAGTGTAGGGTATAGAGTGTAGAGTGTAGGGTATAGAGTGTATGCTATAGAGTGTATGGTGTAGAGTGTATGGTATAGAGTGTAGGGTATAGAGTGTAGAGTGTATGGTATAGAGTGTAGGGTGTAGAGTGTAGGGTATAGAGTGTATGTTATAGAGTGTAGGGTATAGAGTGTAGGGTAGAGAGTGTAGAGTGTAGGGTATAGAGTGTAGGGTATAGAGTGTAGGGTATAGAGTGTAGAGTGTAGGGATTAGAGTGTAGGGTATAGAGTGTAGTGTGTAGAGTGTAGGGTATAGAGTGTAGAGTGTAGGGTATAGAGTGTAGGGTATAGAGTGTAGGGTATAGAGTGTAGGGTATAGAGTGTAGAGTGTAGGGTATAGTGTGTAGGGTATAGAGTGCAGGGTGTAGAGTGTAGGGTATAGAGTGTAGGGTATAGAGTGTAGAGTGTAGGGTATAGAGTGTATGCTATAGAGTGTATGGTGTAGAGTGTATGGTATAGAGTGTAGGGTATAGAGTGTAGAGTGTATGGTATAGAGTGTAGGGTGTAGAGTGTAGGGTATAGAGTGTATGTTATAGAGTGTAGGGTATAGAGTGTAGGGTAGAGAGTGTAGAGTGTAGGGTATAGAGTGTAGGGTATAGAGTGTAGGGTATAGAGTGTAGAGTGTAGGGATTAGAGTGTAGGGTATAGAGTGTAGTGTGTAGAGTGTAGGGTATAGAGTGTAGAGTGTAGGGTATAGAGTGTATGGTATAGAGTGTAGGGTATAGAGTGTAGGGTGTAGAGTGTAGGGTATAGAGTGTAGGGTATAGAGTGTAGGGTATAGAGTGTAGGGAATAGAGTGTAGAGTGTAAGGTATAGAGTGTAGAGTATAGGGTATAGAGTGTAGGGTATAGAGTGTAGAGTGTAGGGATTAGAGTGTAGGGTATAGAGTGTAGGGTGTAGAGTGTAGGGTATAGAGTGTAGAGTGTAGGGTATAGAGTGTATGGTATAGAGTGTAGGGTATAGAGTGTAGGGTGTAGAGTGTAGGGTATAGAGTGTAGGGTATAGAGTGTAGGGTATAGAGTGTAAGGTATAGAGTGTAGGAAATAGAGTGTAGAGTGTAAGGTATAGAGTGTAGAGTGTAGGGTATAGAGTGTAGGGTATAGACTGTAGGGTATAGAGTGTAGGGTATAGAGTGTAGGGTATAGAGTGTAGGGTATAGAGTGTAGGGTATAGAGTGTAGAGTGTAGGGTATAGTGTGTAGGGTATAGAGTGCAGGGTGTAGAGTGTAGGGTATAGAGTGTAGGGTATAGAATGTAGAGTGTAGGGTATAGAGTGTATGCTATAGAGTGTATGGTGTAGAGTGTATGGTATAGAGTGTAGGGTATAGAGTGTAGAGTGTAGGGTATAGAGTGTAGGGTATAGAGTGTATGTTATAGAGTGTAGGGTATAGAGTGTAGAGTGTAGGGTATAAAGTTTAGAGTGTAGGGTATAGAGTGTAGGGTATAGAGTGTAAGGTATAGAGTGTAGGGTGTAGAGTGTAGGGTATAGATTGTAGGGTATAGAGTGTAGGGTATAGAGTGTACGGTATAGAGTGTAGGGTATGGAGTGTATGGTCTAGAGTGTAGGGTATAGAGTGTAGAGTGTAGGGTATAGAGTGTAGGGTATAGAGTGTAGGGTATAGAGTGTAGGGTATAGAGTGTAGGGTATAGAGTGTAGGGTATAGAGTGTAGAGTGCAGGGTATAGAGTTTAGAGTGTAGGGTATAGAGTGTAGGGTATAGAGTGTAAGGTATAGAGTGTAGGGTGTAGAGTGTAGGGTATAGAGTGTAGGGTATAGGGTGTAGGGTATAGAGTGTAGGGTATAGAGTGTAGGGTACAGAGTGTATGGTATAGAGTGTAGGGTATAGAGTGTAGGGTATAGAGTGTATGGTATAGAGTGTAGGGTATAGAGTGTAGGGTATAGAGTGTATGTTATAGAGTGTAGGGTATAGAGCGTAGAGTGTAGGGTATAGAGTGTAGAGTGTAGAGTGTAGGGTATAGAGTGTAGAGTGTAGGGTATAGAGTGTAGAGTGTAGGGTATAGAGTTTAGAGTGTAGGGTATAGAGTGTAGGGTATAGAGTGTAAGGTGTAGAGTGTAGGGTATAGAGTGTAGGGTATAGAGTGTAGGGTATAGAGTGTAGGGTATAGAGTGTAGGGTATAGAGTGTATGGTATAGAGTGTAGAGTGTAGGGTATAGAGTTTAGAGTGTAGGGTATAGAGTGTAAGGTATAGAGTGTAGGGTGTAGAGTGTAGGGTATAGAGTGTAGGGTATAGAGTGTATGGTATAGAGTGTACGGTATAGAGTGTAGGGTATAGAGTGTATGGTATAGAGTGTAGGGTATAGAGTGTAGGGTATAGAGTGTAGGGTATAGAGTGTATGGTATAGATTGTAGGGTATAGAGTGTAGGGTGTAGAGTGTATGTTATAGAGTGTAGGGTATAGAGTGTAGGGTATAGAGTTTAGAGTGTAGGGTATAGAGAGTAGGGTATAGAGTGTAAGGTATAGAGTGTAGGGTGTAGAGTGTAGGGTATAGAGTGTAGGGCATAGGGTGTAGGGTATAGAGTGTAGGGTATAGAGTGTAGAGTGTAGGGTATAGAGTGTAGGGTATAGAGTGTAGGGTATAGAGTGTAGAGTGTAGGGTATAGAGTGTAGGGTATTGAGTGTAGGGTATAGAGTGTAGGGTATAGAGTGTTGGGTATAGAGTGTAGAGTTTAGGGTATAGAGTGTAGAGTGTAGGGTATAGAGTGTAGGGTATAGAGTGTAGGGTAGAGAGTGTAGGGTAGAGAGTCTAGAGTGTAGGATATAGAGTGTAGGGTATAGAGTGTAGGGTATAGAGTGTAGAGTGTAGGGATTAAAGTGTAGGGTATAGAGTGTAGGGTGTAGAGTGTAGGGTATAGAGTGTAGAGTGTAGGGTATAGAGTGTATGATATAGAGTGTAGGGTATAGAGTGTAGGGTGTAGAGTGTAGGGTATAGAGTGTTGGGCATAGAGTGTAGGGTATAAAGTGTAGGGTATAGAGTGTAGAGTGTAGGGTATAGAGTGTATGGTATAGAGTGTAGGGTATAGAGTGTAGGGTATAGAGTGTAGGGCAAAGAGTGTAGGGTATAGAGTGTAGGGTATAGAGTGTAGGGTATAGAGTGTAGGGTATAGAGTGTAGGGTATATAGTGTAGAGTGTAGGGTATAGAGTGTAAGGTATAGAGTGTAGAGTGTAGGGATTAGAGTGTAGGGTATAGAGTGTAGGGTGTAGAGTGTAGGGTATAGAGTGTAGAGTGTAGGGTATAGAGTGTATGGTATAGAGTGTAGGGTATAGAGTCTAGGGTGTAGAGTGTAGGGTATAGAGTGTAGGGTATAGAGTGTAGGGTATAGAGTGTAGGGTATAGAGTGTAGGGAATAGAGTGTGGAGTGTAAGGTATAGAGTGTAGAGTGTAGGGTATAGGCTGTAGGGTATAGAGTGTAGGGTATAGAGTGTAGGGTATAGATTGTAGAGTGTAGGCTATAGAGTGTAGGGTATAGAGAGTAGAGTGTAGGGTATAGAGTGTAGGGTATAGAGTGTAGGGTATAGAGTGTAGAGTGTAGGGTATAGTGTGTAGGGTATAGAGTGCAGGGTGTAGAGTGTAGGGTATAGAGTGTAGGGTATAGAGTGTAGAGTGTAGGGTATAGAGTGTATGCTATAGAGTGTATGGTGTAGAGTGTATGGTATAGAGTGTAGGGTATAGAGTGTAGAGTGTATGGTATAGAGTGTAGGGTGTAGAGTGTAGGGTATAGAGTGTATGTTATAGAGTGTAGGGTATAGAGTGTAGGGTAGAGAGTGTAGAGTGTAGGGTATAGAGTGTAGGGTATAGAGTGTAGTGTATAGAGTGTAGAGTGTAGGGATTAGAGTGTAGGGTATAGAGTGTAGTGTGTAGAGTGTAGGGTATAGAGTGTAGAGTGTAGGGTATAGAGTGTAGGGTATAGAGTGTAGGGTATAGAGTGTAGGGTATAGAGTGTAGAGTGTAGGGTATAGTGTGTAGGGTATAGAGTGCAGGGTGTAGAGTGTAGGGTATGGAGTGTAGGGTATAGAGTGTAGAGTGTAGGGTATAGAGTGTATGCTATAGAGTGTATGGTGTAGAGTGTATGGTATAGAGTGTAGGGTATAGAGTGTAGAGTGTATGGTATAGAGTGTAGGGTGTAGAGTGTAGGGTATAGAGTGTATGTTATAGAGTGTAGGGTATAGAGTGTAGGGTAGAGAGTGTAGAGTGTAGGGTATAGAGTGTAGGGTATAGAGTGTAGGGTATAGAGTGTAGAGTGTAGGGATTAGAGTGTAGGGTATAGAGTGTAGTGTGTAGAGTGTAGGGTATAGAGTGTAGAGTGTAGGGTATAGAGTGTATGGTATAGAGTGTAGGGTATAGAGTGTAGGGTGTAGAGTGTAGGGTATAGAGTGTAGGGTATAGAGTGTAGGGTATAGAGTGTAGGGAATAGAGTGTAGAGTGTAAGGTATAGAGTGTAGAGTATAGGGTATAGAGTGTAGGGTATAGAGTGTAGAGTGTAGGGATTAGAGTGTAGGGTATAGAGTGTAGGGTGTAGAGTGTAGGGTATAGAGTGTAGAGTGTAGGGTATAGAGTGTATGGTATAGAGTGTAGGGTATAGAGTGTAGGGTGTAGAGTGTAGGGTATAGAGTGTAGGGTATAGAGTGTAGGGTATAGAGTGTAAGGTATAGAGTGTAGGGAATAGAGTGTAGAGTGTAAGGTATAGAGTGTAGAGTGTAGGGTATAGAGTGTAGGGTATAGACTGTAGGGTATAGAGTGTAGGGTATAGAGTGTAGGGTATAGAGTGTAGGGTATAGAGTGTAGGGTATAGAGTGTAGAGTGTAGAGTATAGTGTGTAGGGTATAGAGTGCAGGGTGTAGAGTGTAGGGTATAGAGTGTAGGGTATAGAATGTAGAGTGTAGGGTATAGAGTGTATGCTATAGAGTGTATGGTGTAGAGTGTATGGTATAGAGTGTAGGGTATAGAGTGTAGAGTGTAGGGTATAGAGTGTAGGGTATAGAGTGTATGTTATAGAGTGTAGGGTATAGAGTGTAGAGTGTAGGGTATAGAGTTTAGAGTGTAGGGTATAGAGTGTAGGGTATAGAGTGTAAGGTATAGAGTGTAGGGTGTAGAGTGTAGGGTATAGATTGTAGGGTATAGAGTGTAGGGTATAGAGTGTACGGTATAGAGTGTAGGGTATGGAGTGTATGGTCTAGAGTGTAGGGTATAGAGTGTAGAGTGTAGGGTATAGAGTGTAGGGTATAGAGTGTAGGGTATAGAGAGTAGGGTATAGAGTGTAGAGTGCAGGGTATAGAGTTTAGAGTGTAGGGTATAGAGTGTAGTGTGTAGAGTGTAGGGTATAGAGTGTAGAGTGTAGGGTATAGAGTGTAGGGTGTAGAGTGTAGGGTATTGAGTGTAGGGTATAGAGTGTAGGGTATAGAGTGTAGGGAATAGAGTGTAGAGTGTAAGTATAGAGTGTAGAGTATAGGGTATAGAGTGTAGGGTATAGAGTGTAGAGTGTAGGGATTAGAGTGTAGGGTATAGAGTGTAGGGTGTAGAGTGTAGGGTATAGAGTGTAGAGTGTAGGGTATAGAGTGTATGGTATAGAGTGTAGGGTATAGAGTGTAGGGTGTAGAGTGTAGGGTATAGAGTGTAGGGTATAGAGTGTAGGGTATAGAGTGTAAGGTATAGAGTGTAGGGAATAGAGTGTAGAGTGTAAGGTATAGAGTGTAGAGTGTAGGGTATAGAGTGTAGGGTATAGAGTGTAGGGTATAGAGTGTAGGGTATAGAGTGTAGGGTATAGATTGTAGGGTATAGAGTGTAGAGTGTAGAGTATAGTGTGTAGGGTATAGAGTGCAGGGTGTAGAGTGTAGGGTATAGAGTGTAGGGTATAGAATGTAGAGTGTAGGGTATAGAGTGTATGCTATAGAGTGTATGGTGTAGAGTGTATGGTATAGAGTGTAGGGTATAGAGTGTAGAGTGTAGGGTATAGAGTGTAGGGTATAGAGTGTATGATATAGAGTGTAGGGTATAGAGTGTAGAGTGTAGGGTATAGAGTTTAGAGTGTAGGGTATAGAGTGTAGGGTATAGAGTGTAAGGTATAGAGTGTAGGGTGTAGAGTGTAGGGTATAGATTGTAGGGTATAGAGTGTAGGGTATAGAGTGTACGGTATAGAGTGTAGGGTATGGAGTGTATGGTCTAGAGTGTAGGGTATAGAGTGTAGAGTGTAGGGTATAGAGTGTAGGGTATAGAGTGTAGGGTATAGAGTGTAGGGTATAGAGTGTAGGGTATAGAGTGTAGAGTGCAGGGTATAGAGTTTAGAGTGTAGGGTATAGAGTGTAGGGTATAGAGTGTAAGGTATAGAGTGTAGGGTGTAGAGTGTAGGGTATAGAGTGTAGGGTATAGGGTGTAGGGTATAGAGTGTAGGGTATAGAGTGTAGGGTACAGAGTGTATGGTATAGAGTGTAGGGTATAGAGTGTAGGGTATAGAGTGTATGGTATAGAGTGTAGGGTATAGAGTGTAGGGTATAGAGTGTATGTTATAGAGTGTAGGGTATAGAGCGTAGAGTGTAGGGTATAGAGTGTAGAGTGTAGAGTGTAGGGTATAGAGTGTAGAGTGTAGGGTATAGAGTGTAGAGTGTAGGGTATAGAGTTTAGAGTGTAGGGTATAGAGTGTAGGGTATAGAGTGTAAGGCGTAGAGTGTAGGGTATAGAGTGTAGGGTATAGAGTGTAGGGTATAGAGTGTAGGGTATAGATTGTATGGTATAGAGTGTAGAGTGTAGGGTATAGAGTTTAGAGTGTAGGGTATAGAGTGTAAGGTATAGAGTGTAGGGTGTAGAGTGTAGGGTATAGAGTGTAGGGTATAGAGTGTATGGTATAGAGTGTACGGTATAGAGTGTAGGGTATAGAGTGTATGGTATAGAGTGTAGGGTATAGAGTGTAGGGTATAGAGTGTAGGGTATAGAGTGTATGGTATAGATTGTAGGGTATAGAGTGTAGGGTGTAGAGTGTATGTTATAGAGTGTAGGGTATAGAGTGTAGGGTATAGAGTTTAGAGTGTAGGGTATAGAGAGTAGGGTATAGAGTGTAAGGTATAGAGTGTAGGGTGTAGAGTGTAGGGTATAGAGTGTAGGGCATAGGGTGTAGGGTATAGAGTGTAGGGTATAGAGTGTAGAGTGTAGGGTATAGAGTGTAGGGTATAGAGTGTAGGGTATAGAGTGTAGAGTGTAGGGTATAGAGTGTAGGGTATTGAGTGTAGGGTATAGAGTGTAGGGTATAGAGTGTAGGGTATAGAGTGTAGAGTTTAGGGTATAGAGTGTAGAGTGTAGGGTATAGAGTGTAGGGTATAGAGTGTAGGGTATAGAGTGTAGGGTAGAGAGTGTAGAGTGTAGGATATAGAGTGTAGGGTATAGAGTGTAGGGTATAGAGTGTAGAGTGTAGGGATTAAAGTGTAGGGTATAGAGTGTAGGGTGTAGAGTGTAGGGTATAGAGTGTAGAGTGTAGGGTATAGAGTGTATGATATAGAGTGTAGGGTATAGAGTGTAGGGTGTAGAGTGTAGGGTATAGAGTGTTGGGCATAGAGTGTAGGGTATAGAGTGTAGGGTATAGAGTGTAGAGTGTAGGGTATAGAGTGTATGGTATAGAGTGTAGGATATAGAGTGTAGGGTATAGAGTGTAGGGCAAAGAGTGTAGGGTATAGAGTGTAGGGTATAGAGTGTAGGGTATAGAGTGTAGGGTATAGAGTGTAGGGTATATAGTGTAGAGTGTAGGGTATAGAGTGTAGGGTATAGAGTGTAGGGCAAAGAGTGTAGGGTATAGAGTGTAGGGTATAGAGTGTAGGGTATAGAGTGTAGGGTATAGAGTGTAGGGTATATAGTGTAGAGTGTAGGGTATAGAGTGTAGGGTATAGAGTGTAGGGTATAGAGTGTAGGGTATATAGTGTAGAGTGTAGGGTATAGAGTGTAGGGTATAGAGTGTAGGGTATAGAGTGTAGGGTATAGAGTGCAGGGTATAGAGTGTAGAGTGTAGGGTATAGAGTGTAGAGTGTAGGGTATAGAGTGTAGGGTATAGAGTGTAGGGTATAGAGTGTAGGGTATAGAGTGTAGGGAGTAGAGTGTAGGGTATAGAGTGTAGGGTTCAGAGTGTAGGGTATAGAGTGTAGGGTATAGAGTGTATGGTATAGAGTGTAGGGTATAGAGTGTAGGGTATAGAGTGTAGGGTATAGAGTGTAGGGTATAGAGTGTAGAGTGTAGGGTATAGAGTGTAGGGTATAGAGTGTAGGGTAGAGAGTGTAGGGTATAGAGTGTAGGGTATAGAGTGTAGAGTGTAGGGTATAGTGTGTAGGGTATAGAGTGCAGGGTGTAGAGTGTAGGGTATGGAGTGTAGGGTATAGAGTGTAGAGTGTAGGGTATAGAGTGTAGAGTGTAGGGTATAGAGTGTATGGTATAGAGTGTAGGGTATAGAGTGTAGGGTGTAGAGTGTAGGGTATAGAGTGTAGGGTATAGAGTGTAGGGTATAGAGTGTAAGGTATAGAGTGTAGGGAATAGAGTGTAGAGTGTAAGGTATAGAGTGTAGAGTGTAGGGTATAGAGTGTAGGGTATAGAGTGTAGGGTATAGAGTGTAGGGTATAGAGTGTAGGGTATAGATTGTAGGGTATAGAGTGTAGAGTGTAGAGTATAGTGTGTAGGGTATAGAGTGCAGGGTGTAGAGTGTAGGGTATAGAGTGTAGGGTATAGAATGTAGAGTGTAGGGTATAGAGTGTATGCTATAGAGTGTATGGTGTAGAGTGTAAGGTATAGAGTGTAGGGTATAGAGTGTAGAGTGTAGGGTATAGAGTGTAGGGTATAGAGTGTATGATATAGAGTGTAGGGTATAGAGTGTAGAGTGTAGGGTATAGAGTTTAGAGTGTAGGGTATAGAGTGTAGGGTATAGAGTGTAAGGTATAGAGTGTAGGGTGTAGAGTGTAGGGTATAGATTGTAGGGTATAGAGTGTAGGGTATAGAGTGTACGGTATAGAGTGTAGGGTATGGAGTGTATGGTCTAGAGTGTAGGGTATAGAGTGTAGAGTGTAGGGTATAGAGTGTAGGGTATAGAGTGTAGGGTATAGAGTGTAGGGTATAGAGTGTAGGGTATAGAGTGTAGAGTGCAGGGTATAGAGTTTAGAGTGTAGGGTATAGAGTGTAGGGTATAGAGTGTAAGGTATAGAGTGTAGGGTGTAGAGTGTAGGGTATAGAGTGTAGGGTATAGGGTGTAGGGTATAGAGTGTAGGGTATAGAGTGTAGGGTACAGAGTGTATGGTATAGAGTGTAGGGTATAGAGTGTAGGGTATAGAGTGTATGGTATAGAGTGTAGGGTATAGAGTGTAGGGTATAGAGTGTATGTTATAGAGTGTAGGGTATAGAGCGTAGAGTGTAGGGTATAGAGTGTAGAGTGTAGAGTGTAGGGTATAGAGTGTAGAGTGTAGGGTATAGAGTGTAGAGTGTAGGGTATAGAGTTTAGAGTGTAGGGTATAGAGTGTAGGGTATAGAGTGTAAGGCGTAGAGTGTAGGGTATAGAGTGTAGGGTATAGAGTGTAGGGTATAGAGTGTAGGGTATAGATTGTATGGTATAGAGTGTAGAGTGTAGGGTATAGAGTTTAGAGTGTAGGGTATAGAGTGTAAGGTATAGAGTGTAGGGTGTAGAGTGTAGGGTATAGAGTGTAGGGTATAGAGTGTATGGTATAGAGTGTACGGTATAGAGTGTAGGGTATAGAGTGTATGGTATAGAGTGTAGGGTATAGAGTGTAGGGTATAGAGTGTAGGGTATAGAGTGTATGGTATAGATTGTAGGGTATAGAGTGTAGGGTGTAGAGTGTATGTTATAGAGTGTAGGGTATAGAGTGTAGGGTATAGAGTTTAGAGTGTAGGGTATAGAGAGTAGGGTATAGAGTGTAAGGTATAGAGTGTAGGGTGTAGAGTGTAGGGTATAGAGTGTAGGGCATAGGGTGTAGGGTATAGAGTGTAGGGTATAGAGTGTAGAGTGTAGGGTATAGAGTGTAGGGTATAGAGTGTAGGGTATAGAGTGTAGAGTGTAGGGTATAGAGTGTAGGGTATTGAGTGTAGGGTATAGAGTGTAGGGTATAGAGTGTAGGGTATAGAGTGTAGAGTTTAGGGTATAGAGTGTAGAGTGTAGGGTATAGAGTGTAGGGTATAGAGTGTAGGGTATAGAGTGTAGGGTAGAGAGTGTAGAGTGTAGGATATAGAGTGTAGGGTATAGAGTGTAGGGTATAGAGTGTAGAGTGTAGGGATTAAAGTGTAGGGTATAGAGTGTAGGGTGTAGAGTGTAGGGTATAGAGTGTAGAGTGTAGGGTATAGAGTGTATGATATAGAGTGTAGGGTATAGAGTGTAGGGTGTAGAGTGTAGGGTATAGAGTGTTGGGCATAGAGTGTAGGGTATAGAGTGTAGGGTATAGAGTGTAGAGTGTAGGGTATAGAGTGTATGGTATAGAGTGTAGGATATAGAGTGTAGGGTATAGAGTGTAGGGCAAAGAGTGTAGGGTATAGAGTGTAGGGTATAGAGTGTAGGGTATAGAGTGTAGGGTATAGAGTGTAGGGTATATAGTGTAGAGTGTAGGGTATAGAGTGTAGGGTATAGAGTGTAGGGCAAAGAGTGTAGGGTATAGAGTGTAGGGTATAGAGTGTAGGGTATAGAGTGTAGGGTATAGAGTGTAGGGTATATAGTGTAGAGTGTAGGGTATAGAGTGTAGGGTATAGAGTGTAGGGTATAGAGTGTAGGGTATATAGTGTAGAGTGTAGGGTATAGAGTGTAGGGTATAGAGTGTAGGGTATAGAGTGTAGGGTATAGAGTGCAGGGTATAGAGTGTAGAGTGTAGGGTATAGAGTGTAGAGTGTAGGGTATAGAGTGTAGGGTATAGAGTGTAGGGTATAGAGTGTAGGGTATAGAGTGTAGGGAGTAGAGTGTAGGGTATAGAGTGTAGGGTTCAGAGTGTAGGGTATAGAGTGTAGGGTATAGAGTGTATGGTATAGAGTGTAGGGTATAGAGTGTAGGGTATAGAGTGTAGGGTATAGAGTGTAGGGTATAGAGTGTAGAGTGTAGGGTATAGAGTGTAGGGTATAGAGTGTAGGGTAGAGAGTGTAGGGTATAGAGTGTAGGGTATAGAGTGTAGAGTGTAGGGTATAGTGTGTAGGGTATAGAGTGCAGGGTGTAGAGTGTAGGGTATGGAGTGTAGGGTATAGAGTGTAGAGTGTAGGGTATAGAGTGTATGCTATAGAGTGTATGGTGTAGAGTGTATGGTATAGAGTGTAGGGTATAGAGTGTAGAGTGTATGGTATAGAGTGTAGGGTGTAGAGTGTAGGGTATAGAGTGTATGTTATAGAGTGTAGGGTATAGAGTGTAGGGTAGAGAGTGTAGAGTGTAGGGTATAGAGTGTAGGGTATAGAGTGTAGGGTATAGAGTGTAGAGTGTAGGGATTAGAGTGTAGGGTATAGAGTGTAGTGTGTAGAGTGTAGGGTATAGAGTGTAGAGTGTAGGGTATAGAGTGTATGGTATAGAGTGTAGGGTATAGAGTGTAGGGTGTAGAGTGTAGGGTATAGAGTGTAGGGTATAGAGTGTAGGGTATAGAGTGTAGGGAATAGAGTGTAGAGTGTAAGGTATAGAGTGTATGGTATAGAGTGTAGGGTATAGAGTGTAGGGTGTAGAGTGTAGGGTATAGAGTGTAGGGTATAGAGTGTAGGGTATAGAGTGTAAGGTATAGAGTGTAGGGAATAGAGTGTAGAGTGTAAGGTATAGAGTGTAGAGTGTAGGGTATAGAGTGTAGGGTATAGACTGTAGGGTATAGAGTGTAGGGTATAGAGTGTAGGGTATAGAGTGTAGGGTATAGAGTGTAGGGTATAGAGTGTAGGGTATAGAGTGTAGGGAATAGAGTGTAGAGTGTAAGGTATAGAGTGTAGAGTGTAGGGTATAGAGTGTAGGGTATAGACTGTAGGGTATAGAGTGTAGGGTATAGAGTGTAGGGTATAGAGTGTAGGGTATAGAGTGTAGGGTATAGAGTGTAGAGTGTAGGGATTAGAGTGTAGGGTATAGAGTGTAGGGTGTAGAGTGTAGGGTATAGAGTGTAGAGTGTAGGGTATAGAGTGTATGGTATAGAGTGTAGGGTATAGAGTGTAGGGTGTAGAGTGTAGGGTATAGAGTGTAGGGTATAGAGTGTAGGGTATAGAGTGTAAGGTATAGAGTGTAGGGAATAGAGTGTAGAGTGTAAGGTATAGAGTGTAGAGTGTAGGGTATAGAGTGTAGGGTATAGACTGTAGGGTATAGAGTGTAGGGTATAGAGTGTAGGGTATAGAGTGTAGGGTATAGAGTGTAGGGTATAGAGTGTAGGGTATAGAGTGTAGAGTGTAGAGTATAGTGTGTAGGGTATAGAGTGCAGGGTGTAGAGTGTAGGGTATAGAGTGTAGGGTATAGAATGTAGAGTGTAGGGTATAGAGTGTATGCTATAGAGTGTATGGTGTAGAGTGTATGGTATAGAGTGTAGGGTATAGAGTGTAGAGTGTAGGGTATAGAGTGTAGGGTATAGAGTGTATGTTATAGAGTGTAGGGTATAGAGTGTAGAGTGTAGGGTATAGAGTTTAGAGTGTAGGGTATAGAGTGTAGGGTATAGAGTGTAAGGTATAGAGTGTAGGGTGTAGAGTGTAGGGTATAGATTGTAGGGTATAGAGTGTAGGGTATAGAGTGTACGGTATAGAGTGTAGGGTATGGAGTGTATGGTCTAGAGTGTAGGGTATAGAGTGTAGAGTGTAGGGTATAGAGTGTAGGGTATAGAGTGTAGGGTATAGAGTGTAGGGTATAGAGTGTAGAGTGCAGGGTATAGAGTTTAGAGTGTAGGGTATAGAGTGTAGTGTGTAGAGTGTAGGGTATAGAGTGTAGAGTGTAGGGTATAGAGTGTATGGTATAGAGTGTAGGGTATAGAGTGTAGGGTGTAGAGTGTAGGGTATTGAGTGTAGGGTATAGAGTGTAGGGTATAGAGTGTAGGGAATAGAGTGTAGAGTGTAAGTATAGAGTGTAGAGTATAGGGTATAGAGTGTAGGGTATAGAGTGTAGAGTGTAGGGATTAGAGTGTAGGGTATAGAGTGTAGGGTGTAGAGTGTAGGGTATAGAGTGTAGAGTGTAGGGTATAGAGTGTATGGTATAGAGTGTAGGGTATAGAGTGTAGGGTGTAGAGTGTAGGGTATAGAGTGTAGGGTATAGAGTGTAGGGTATAGAGTGTAAGGTATAGAGTGTAGGGAATAGAGTGTAGAGTGTAAGGTATAGAGTGTAGAGTGTAGGGTATAGAGTGTAGGGTATAGAGTGTAGGGTATAGAGTGTAGGGTATAGAGTGTAGGGTATAGAGTGTAGGGTATAGAGTGTAGGGTATAGAGTGTAGGGTATAGAGTGTAGAGTGTAGAGTATAGTGTGTAGGGTATAGAGTGCAGGGTGTAGAATGTAGGGTATAGAGTGTAGGGTATAGAATGTAGAGTGTAGGGTATAGAGTGTATGCTATAGAGTGTATGGTGTAGAGTGTATGGTATAGAGTGTAGGGTATAGAGTGTAGAGTGTAGGGTATAGAGTGTAGGGTATAGAGTGTATGTTATAGAGTGTAGGGTATAGAGTGTAGAGTGTAGGGTATAGAGTTTAGAGTGTAGGGTATAGAGTGTAGGGTATAGAGTGTAAGGTATAGAGTGTAGGGTGTAGAGTGTAGGGTATAGATTGTAGGGTATAGAGTGTAGGGTATAGAGTGTACGGTATAGAGTGTAGGGTATGGAGTGTATGGTCTAGAGTGTAGGGTATAGAGTGTAGAGTGTAGGGTATAGAGTGTAGGGTATAGAGTGTAGGGTATAGAGTGTAGGGTATAGAGTGTAGGGTATAGAGTGTAGAGTGCAGGGTATAGAGTTTAGAGTGTAGGGTATAGAGTGTAGGGTATAGAGTGTAAGGTATAGAGTGTAGGGTGTAGAGTGTAGGGTATAGAGTGTAGGGTATAGGGTGTAGGGTATAGAGTGTAGGGTATAGAGTGTAGGGTACAGAGTGTATGGTATAGAGTGTAGGGTATAGAGTGTAGGGTATAGAGTGTATGGTATAGAGTGTAGGGTATAGAGTGTAGGGTATAGAGTGTATGTTATAGAGTGTAGGGTATAGAGCGTAGAGTGTAGGGTATAGAGTGTAGAGTGTAGAGTGTAGGGTATAGAGTGTAGAGTGTAGGGTATAGAGTGTAGAGTGTAGGGTATAGAGTTTAGAGTGTAGGGTATAGAGTGTAGGGTATAGAGTGTAAGGTGTAGAGTGTAGGGTATAGAGTGTAGGGTATAGAGTGTAGGGTATAGAGTGTAGGGTATAGAGTGTATGGTATAGAGTGTAGAGTGTAGGGTATAGAGTTTAGAGTGTAGGGTATAGAGTGTAAGGTATAGAGTGTAGGGTGTAGAGTGTAGGGTATAGAGTGTAGGGTATAGAGTGTATGGTATAGAGTGTACGGTATAGAGTGTAGGGTATAGAGTGTATGGTATAGAGTGTAGGGTATAGAGTGTAGGGTATAGAGTGTAGGGTATAGAGTGTATGGTATAGATTGTAGGGTATAGAGTGTAGGGTGTAGAGTGTATGTTATAGAGTGTAGGGTATAGAGTGTAGGGTATAGAGTTTAGAGTGTAGGGTATAGAGAGTAGGGTATAGAGTGTAAGGTATAGAGTGTAGGGTGTAGAGTGTAGGGTATAGAGTGTAGGGCATAGGGTGTAGGGTATAGAGTGTAGGGTATAGAGTGTAGAGTGTAGGGTATAGAGTGTAGGGTATAGAGTGTAGGGTATAGAGTGTAGAGTGTAGGGTATAGAGTGTAGGGTATTGAGTGTAGGGTATAGAGTGTAGGGTATAGAGTGTAGGGTATAGAGTGTAGAGTTTAGGGTATAGAGTGTAGAGTGTAGGGTATAGAGTGTAGGGTATAGAGTGTAGGGTATAGAGTGTAGGGTAGAGAGTGTAGAGTGTAGGATATAGAGTGTAGGGTATAGAGTGTAGGGTATAGAGTGTAGAGTGTAGGGATTAAAGTGTAGGGTATAGAGTGTAGGGTGTAGAGTGTAGGGTATAGAGTGTAGAGTGTAGGGTATAGAGTGTATGATATAGAGTGTAGGGTATAGAGTGTAGGGTGTAGAGTGTAGGGTATAGAGTGTTGGGCATAGAGTGTAGGGTATAGAGTGTAGGGTATAGAGTGTAGAGTGTAGGGTATAGAGTGTATGGTATAGAGTGTAGGATATAGAGTGTAGGGTATAGAGTGTAGGGCAAAGAGTGTAGGGTATAGAGTGTAGGGTATAGAGTGTAGGGTATAGAGTGTAGGGTATAGAGTGTAGGGTATATAGTGTAGAGTGTAGGGTATAGAGTGTAGGGTATAGAGTGTAGGGCAAAGAGTGTAGGGTATAGAGTGTAGGGTATAGAGTGTAGGGTATAGAGTGTAGGGTATATAGTGTAGAGTGTAGGGTATAGAGTGTTGGGTATAGAGTGTAGGGTATAGAGTGTAGGGTATATAGTGTAGAGTGTAGGGTATAGAGTGTAGGGTATAGAGTGTAGGGTATAGAGTGTAGGGTATAGAGTGCAGGGTATAGAGTGTAGAGTGTAGGGTATAGAGTGTAGAGTGTAGGGTATAGAGTGTAGGGTATAGAGTGTAGGGTATAGAGTGTAGAGTGTAGGGTATAGAGTGTAGGGTATAGAGTGTAGGGAGTAGAGTGTAGGGTATAGAGTGTAGGGTTCAGAGTGTAGGGTATAGAGTGTAGGGTATAGAGTGTATGGTATAGAGTGTAGGGTATAGAGTGTAGGGTATAGAGTGTAGGGTATAGAGTGTAGGGTATAGAGTGTAGAGTGTAGGGTATAGAGTGTAGGGTATAGAGTGTAGGGTAGAGAGTGTAGAGTGTAGGGTATAGAGTGTAGGGTATAGAGTGTAGAGTGTCGGGATTAGAGTGTAGGGTATAGAGTGTAGGATGTAGAGTGTAGGGTATAGAGTGTAGAGTGTAGGGTATAGAGTGTATGGTATAGAGTGTAGGGTATAGAGTGTAGGGTGTAGAGTGTAGGGTATAGAGTGTAGGGTATAGAGTGTATGGTATAGAGTGTAGGGTATAGAGTGTAGGGTATAGAGTGTAGGGAATAGAGTGTAGAGTGTAAGGTATAGAGTGTAGAGTGTAGGGTATAGAGTGTAGGGTATAGACTGTAGGGTATAGAGTGTAGGGTATAGAGTGTAGGGTATAGATTGTAGAGTGTAGGCTATAGAGTGTAGGGTATAGAGTGTAGAGTGTAGGGTATAGAGTGTAGGGTATAGAGTGTAGGGTATAGAGTGTAGGGCATAGAGTGTAGGGTATAGAGTGTAGGGTATAGAGTGTAGAGTGTAGGGTATAGAGTGTAGGGTATAGAGTGTAGGGTATAGAGTGTAGAGTGTAGGGCATCGAGTGTAGAGTGTAGGGAATAGAGTGTAGGGCATAGAGTGTAGGGTATAGAGTGTAGAGTGTAGGGTATAGAGTGTAGAGTGTAGGGTATAGAGTGTAGGGTATAGAGTGTAGGGTAGAGAGTGTAGGGTAGAGAGTGTAGAGTGTAGGGTATAGAATGTAGGGTATAGAGTGTAGGGTATAGATTGTAGAGTGTAGGGATTATAGTGTAGTGTATAGAGTGTAGGGTGTAGAGTGTAGGGTATAGAGTGTAGAGTGTAGGGTATAGAGTGTATGGTATAGAGTGTAGGGTATAGAGTGTGGGGTGTAGAGTGTAGGGTATAGAGTGTAGTGTACAGAGTGTAGGGAATAGAGTGTAGAGTGTAAGGTATAGAGTGTAGAGTGTAGGGCATAGAGTGTAGAGTGTAGGGTATAGAGTGTAGGGTATAGAGTGTAGGGTATAGAGTGTAGGGTATAGAGTGTAGAGTGTAGGGATTATAGTGTAGTGTATAGAGTGTAGGGTGTAGAGTGTAGGGTATAGAGTGTAGAGTGTAGGGTATAGAGTGTATGGTATAGAGTGTAGGGTATAGAGTGTGGGGTGTAGAGTGTAGGGTATAGAGTGTAGAGTGTAGGGCATCGAGTGTAGAGTGTAGGGTATAGAGTGTAGGGTATAGAGTGTAGGGTATAGAGTGTAGGGTATAGAGTGTAGAGTGTAGGGATTATAGTGTAGTGTATAGAGTGTAGGGTGTAGAGTGTAGGGTATAGAGTGTAGAGTGTAGGGTATAGAGTGTAGGGTATAGAGTGTAGGGTATAGAGTGTAGAGTGTAGGGCATCGAGTGTAGAGTGTAGGGAATAGAGTGTAGGGCATAGAGTGTAGGGTATAGAGTGTAGAGTGTAGGGTATAGAGTGTAGAGTGTAGGGTATAGAGTGTAGGGTATAGAGTGTAGGGTAGAGAGTGTAGGGTAGAGAGTGTAGAGTGTAGGGTATAGAGTGTAGGGTATAGAGTGTAGGGTATAGAGTGTAGGGTATAGAGTGTAGAGTGTAGGGATTATAGTGTAGTGTATAGAGTGTAGGGTGTAGAGTGTAGGGTATAGAGTGTAGAGTGTAGGGTATAGAGTGTAGGGTATAGAGTGTAGGGTATAGAGTGTAGAGTGTAGGGCATCGAGTGTAGAGTGTAGGGAATAGAGTGTAGGGCATAGAGTGTAGGGTATAGAGTGTAGAGTGTAGGGTATAGAGTGTAGAGTGTAGGGTATAGAGTGTAGGGTATAGAGTGTAGGGTAGAGAGTGTAGGGTAGAGAGTGTAGAGTGTAGGGTATAGAATGTAGGGTATAGAGTGTAGGGTATAGATTGTAGAGTGTAGGGATTATAGTGTAGTGTATAGAGTGTAGGGTGTAGAGTGTAGGGTATAGAGTGTAGAGTGTAGGGTATAGAGTGTATGGTATAGAGTGTAGGGTATAGAGTGTGGGGTGTAGAGTGTAGGGTATAGAGTGTAGTGTACAGAGTGTAGGGAATAGAGTGTAGAGTGTAAGGTATAGAGTGTAGAGTGTAGGGCATAGAGTGTAGAGTGTAGGGTATAGAGTGTAGGGTATAGAGTGTAGGGTATAGAGTGTAGGGTATAGAGTGTAGGGTATAGAGTGTAGAGTGTAGGGTATAGAGTGTAGAGTGTAGGGTATAGAGTGTAGAGTGTAGGGTATAGAGTGTAGGGTATAGAGTGTAGGGTATAGAGTGTAGGGTATAGAGTGTAGGGTATAGAGTGTAGAGTGTAGGGTATAGAGTGTAGAGTGTAGGGTATAGAGTGTAGGGTATAGTGTGCAGGGTATAGAGTGTAGGGTAGAGAGTGTAGAGTGTAGGGTATAGAGTGTAGGGTATAGAGTGTAGGGTATAGAGTGTAGAGTGTAGGGATTAGAGTGTAGGGTATAGAGTGTAGGGTATAGAGTGTAGGGTGTAGAGTGTAGGGTATAGAGTGTAGGGTATAGAGTGTAGGGTATAGAGTGTAGGGTATAGAGTGTAGGGTAGAGAGTGTAGAGTGTAGGGTATAGAGTGTAGGGTATAGAGTGTAAGGTATAGAGTGTAGAGTGTAGGGTATAGAGTGTAAGGTATAGAGTGTAGAGTGTAGGGATTAGAGTGTAGGGTATAGAGTGTAGGGTGTAGAGTGTAGGGTATAGAGTGTAGAGTGTAGGGTATAGAGTGTATGGTATAGAGTGTAGGGTATAGAGTGTAGGGTGTAGAGTGTAGGGTATAGAGTGTAGGGTATAGAGTGTAGGGTATAGAGTGTAGGGAATAGAGTGTGGAGTGTAAGGTATAGAGTGTAGAGTGTAGGGTATAGAGTGTAGGGTATAGACTGTAGGGTATAGAGTGTAGGGTATAGAGTGTAGGGTATAGATTGTAGAGTGTAGGCTATAGAGTGTAGGGTATAGAGAGTAGAGTGTAGGGTATAGAGTGTAGGGTATAGAGTGTAGGGTATAGAGTGTAGGGTATAGAGTGTAGAGTGTAGGGTATAGTGTGTAGGGTATAGAGTGCAGGGTGTAGAGTGTAGGGGTATAGAGTGTAGGGTATAGAGTGTAGAGTGTAGGGTATAGAGTGTATGCTATAGAGTGTATGGTGTAGAGTGTATGGTATAGAGTGTAGGGTATAGAGTGTAGAGTGTATGGTATAGAGTGTAGGGTTTAGAGTGTAGGGTATAGAGTGTATGTTATAGAGTGTAGGGTATAGAGTGTAGGGTAGAGAGTGTAGAGTGTAGGGTATAGAGTGTAGGGTATAGAGTGTAGGATATAGAGTGTAGAGTGTAGGGATTAGAGTGTAGGGTATAGAGTGTATGCTATAGAGTGTATGGTGTAGAGTGTATGGTATAGAGTGTAGGGTATAGAGTGTAGAGTGTATGGTATAGAGTGTAGGGTGTAGAGTGTAGGGTATAGAGTGTATGCTATAGAGTGTATGGTGTAGAGTGTATGGTATAGAGTGTAGGGTATAGAGTGTAGAGTGTATGGTATAGAGTGTAGGGTGTAGAGTGTAGGGTATAGAGTGTATGTTATAGAGTGTAGGGTATAGAGTGTAGGGTATAGAGTGTAGAGTGTAGGGTATAGAGTGTAGAGTGTAGGGTATAGAGTGTAGGGTATAGAGTGTAGGGTATAGAGTGTAGGGTATAGAGTGTAGGGTATAGAGTGTAGAGTGTAGGGTATAGAGTGTAGAGTGTAGGGTATAGAGTGTAGGGTATAGTGTGCAGGGTATAGAGTGTAGGTTAGAGAGTGTAGTGTGTAGGGTATAGAGTGTAGGGTATAGAGTGTAGGGTATAGAGTGTAGAGTGTAGGGATTAGAGTGTAGGGTATAGAGTGTAGGGTATAGAGTGTAGGGTGTAGAGTGTAGGGTATAGAGTGTAGGGTATAGAGTGTAGGGTATAGAGTGTAGGGTATAGAGTGTAGGGAATAGAGTGTAGAGTGTAAGGTATAGAGTGTAGAGTGTAGGGTATAGAGTGTAAGGTATAGAGTGTAGAGTGTAGGGATTAGAGTGTAGGGTATAGAGTGTAGGGTGTAGAGTGTAGGGTATAGAGTGTAGAGTGTAGGGTATAGAGTGTATGGTATAGAGTGTAGGGTATAGAGTGTAGGGTGTAGAGTGTAGGGTATAGAGTGTAGGGTATAGAGTGTAGGGTATAGAGTGTAGGGAATAGAGTGTGGAGTGTAAGGTATAGAGTGTAGAGTGTAGGGTATAGAGTGTAGGGTATAGACTGTAGGGTATAGAATGTAGGGTATAGAGTGTAGGGTATAGATTGTAGAGTGTAGGCTATAGAGTGTAGGGTATAGAGAGTAGAGTGTAGGGTATAGAGTGTAGGGTATAGAGTGTAGGGTATAGAGTGTAGGGTATAGAGTGTAGAGTGTAGGGTATAGTGTGTAGGGTATAGAGTGCAGGGTGTAGAGTGTAGGGTATAGAGTGTAGGGTATAGAGTGTAGAGTGTAGGGTATAGAGTGTATGCTATAGAGTGTATGGTGTAGAGTGTATGGTATAGAGTGTAGGGTATAGAGTGTAGAGTGTATGGTATAGAGTGTAGGGTGTAGAGTGTAGGGTATAGAGTGTATGTTATAGAGTGTAGGGTATAGAGTGTAGGGTAGAGAGTGTAGAGTGTAGGGTATAGAGTGTAGGGTATAGAGTGTAGGGTATAGAGTGTAGAGTGTAGGGATTAGAGTGTAGGGTATAGAGTGTAGTGTGTAGAGTGTAGGGTATAGAGTGTAGAGTGTAGGGTATAGAGTGTAGGGTATAGAGTGTAGGGTATAGAGTGTAGGGTATAGAGTGTAGAGTGTAGGGTATAGTGTGTAGGGTATAGAGTGCAGGGTGTAGAGTGTAGGGTATAGAGTGTAGGGTATAGAGTGTAGAGTGTAGGGTATAGAGTGTATGCTATAGAGTGTATGGTGTAGAGTGTATGGTATAGAGTGTAGGGTATAGAGTGTAGAGTGTATGGTATAGAGTGTAGGGTGTAGAGTGTAGGGTATAGAGTGTATGTTATAGAGTGTAGGGTATAGAGTGTAGGGTAGAGAGTGTAGAGTGTAGGGTATAGAGTGTAGGGTATAGAGTGTAGGGTATAGAGTGTAGAGTGTAGGGATTAGAGTGTAGGGTATAGAGTGTAGTGTGTAGAGTGTAGGGTATAGAGTGTAGAGTGTAGGGTATAGAGTGTATGGTATAGAGTGTAGGGTATAGAGTGTAGGGTATAGAGTGTAGGGAATAGAGTGTAGAGTGTAAGGTATAGAGTGTAGAGTATAGGGTATAGAGTGTAGGGTATAGAGTGTAGAGTGTAGGGATTAGAGTGTAGGGTATAGAGTGTAGGGTGTAGAGTGTAGGGTATAGAGTGTAGAGTGTAGGGTATAGAGTGTATGGTATAGAGTGTAGGGTATAGAGTGTAGGGTGTAGAGTGTAGGGTATAGAGTGTAGGGTATAGAGTGTAGGGTATAGAGTGTAAGGTATAGAGTGTAGGGAATAGAGTGTAGAGTGTAAGGTATAGAGTGTAGAGTGTAGGGTATAGAGTGTAGGGTATAGACTGTAGGGTATAGAGTGTAGGGTATAGAGTGTAGGGTATAGAGTGTAGGGTATAGAGTGTAGGGTATAGAGTGTAGGGTATAGAGTGTAGAGTGTAGGGTATAGTGTGTAGGGTATAGAGTGCAGGGTGTAGAGTGTAGGGTATAGAGTGTAGGGTATAGAATGTAGAGTGTAGGGTATAGAGTGTATGCTATAGAGTGTATGGTGTAGAGTGTATGGTATAGAGTGTAGGGTATAGAGTGTAGAGTGTAGGGTATAGAGTGTAGGGTATAGAGTGTATGTTATAGAGTGTAGGGTATAGAGTGTAGAGTGTAGGGTATAGAGTTTAGAGTGTAGGGTATAGAGTGTAGGGTATAGAGTGTAAGGTATAGAGTGTAGGGTGTAGAGTGTAGGGTATAGATTGTAGGGTATAGAGTGTAGGGTATTGAGTGTACGGTATAGAGTGTAGGGTATGGAGTGTATGGTCTAGAGTGTAGGGTATAGAGTGTAGAGTGTAGGGTATAGAGTGTAGGGTATAGAGTGTAGGGTATAGAGTGTAGGGTATAGAGTGTAGGGTATAGAGTGTAGGGTATAGAGTGTAGAGTACAGGGTATAGAGTTTAGAGTGTAGGGTATAGAGTGTAGGGTATAGAGTGTAAGGTATAGAGTGTAGGGTGTAGAGTGTAGGGTATAGAGTGTAGGGTATAGGGTGTAGGGTATAGAGTGTAGGGTATAGAGTGTAGGGTACAGAGTGTATGGTATAGAGTGTAGGGTATAGAGTGTAGGGTATAGAGTGTATGGTATAGAGTGTAGGGTATAGAGTGTAGGGTATAGAGTGTATGTTATAGAGTGTAGGGTATAGAGCGTAGAGTGTAGGGTATAGAGTGTAGAGTGTAGAGTGTAGGGTATAGAGTGTAGAGTGTAGGGTATAGAGTGTAGAGTGTAGGGTATAGAGTTTAGAGTGTAGGGTATAGAGTGTAGGGTATAGAGTGTAAGGTGTAGAGTGTAGGGTATAGAGTGTAGGGTATAGAGTGTAGGGTATAGAGTGTAGGGTATAGAGTGTAGGGTATAGAGTGTATGGTATAGAGTGTAGAGTGTAGGGTATAGAGTTTAGAGTGTAGGGTATAGAGTGTAAGGTATAGAGTGTAGGGTGTAGAGTGTAGGGTATAGAGTGTAGGGTATAGAGTGTATGGTATAGAGTGTACGGTATAGAGTGTAGGGTATAGAGTGTATGGTATAGAGTGTAGGGTATAGAGTGTAGGGTATAGAGTGTAGGGTATAGAGTGTATGGTATAGATTGTAGGGTATAGAGTGTAGGGTGTAGAGTGTATGTTATAGAGTGTAGGGTATAGAGTGTAGGGTATAGAGTTTAGAGTGTAGGGTATAGAGAGTAGGGTATAGAGTGTAAGGTATAGAGTGTAGGGCGTAGGGTGTAGGGTATAGAGTGTAGGGTATAGAGTGTAGAGTGTAGGGTATAGAGTGTAGGGTATAGAGTGTAGGGTATAGAGTGTAGAGTGTAGGGTATAGAGTGTAGGGTATTGAGTGTAGGGTATAGAGTGTAGGGTATAGAGTGTAGGGTATAGAGTGTAGAGTTTAGGGTATAGAGTGTAGAGTGTAGGGTATAGAGTGTAGGGTATAGAGTGTAGGGTATAGAGTGTAGGGTAGAGAGTGTAGAGTGTAGGATATAGAGTGTAGGGTATAGAGTGTAGGGTATAGAGTGTAGAGTGTAGGGATTAAAGTGTAGGGTATAGAGTGTAGGGTGTAGAGTGTAGGGTATAGAGTGTAGAGTGTAGGGTATAGAGTGTATGATATAGAGTGTAGGGTATAGAGTGTAGGGTGTAGAGTGTAGGGTATAGAGTGTTGGGCATAGAGTGTAGGGTATAGAGTGTAGGGTATAGAGTGTAGAGTGTAGGGTATAGAGTGTATGGTATAGAGTGTAGGGTATAGAGTGTAGGGTATAGAGTGTAGGGCAAAGAGTGTAGGGTATAGAGTGTAGGGTATAGAGTGTAGGGTATAGAGTGTAGGGTATAGAGTGTAGGGTATATAGTGTAGAGTGTAGGGTATAGAGTGTAGGGTATAGAGTGTAGGGCAAAGAGTGTAGGGTATAGAGTGTAGGGTATAGAGTGTAGGGTATAGAGTGTAGGGTGTAGAGTGTAGGGTATATAGTGTAGAGTGTAGGGTATAGAGTGTAGGGTATAGCGTGTAGGGTATAGAGTGTAGGGTATATAGTGTAGAGTGTAGGGTATAGAGTGTAGGGTATAGAGTGTAGGGTATAGAGTGTAGGGTATAGAGTGCAGGGTATAGAGTGTAGAGTGTAGGGTATAGAGTGTAGAGTGTAGGGTATAGAGTGTAGGGTATAGAGTGTAGGGTATAGAGTGTAGGGTATAGAGTGTAGAGTGTAGGGTATAGAGTGTAGGGTATAGAGTGTAGGGAGTAGAGTGTAGGGTATAGAGTGTAGGGTTCAGAGTGTAGAGTATAGAGTGTAGGGTATAGAGTGTATGGTATAGAGTGTAGGGTATAGAGTGTAGGGTATAGAGTGTAGGGTATAGAGTGTAGAGTGTAGGGTATAGAGTGTAGGGTATAGAGTGTAGGGTAGAGAGTGTAGAGTGTAGGGTATAGAGTGTAGGGTATAGAGTGTAGGGTATAGAGTGTAGAGTGTCGGGATTAGAGTGTAGGGTATAGAGTGTAGGATGTAGAGTGTAGGGTATAGAGTGTAGAGTGTAGGGTATAGAGTGTATGGTATAGAGTGTAGGGTATAGAGTGTAGGGTGTAGAGTGTAGGGTATAGAGTGTAGGGTATAGAGTGTAGGGTATAGAGTGTAGGGTATAGAGTGTAGGGTATAGAGTGTAGGGAATAGAGTGTAGAGTGTAAGGTATAGAGTGTAGAGTGTAGGGTATAGAGTGTAGGGTATAGACTGTAGGGTATAGAGTGTAGGGTATAGAGTGTAGGGTATAGATTGTAGAGTGTAGGCTATAGAGTGTAGGGTATAGAGTGTAGAGTGTAGGGTATAGAGTGTAGGGTATAGAGTGTAGGGCATAGAGTGTAGGGTATAGAGTGTAGGGTATAGAGTGTAGAGTGTAGGGTATAGAGTGTAGGGTATAGAGTGTAGGGTATAGAGTGTAGAGTGTAGGGCATCGAGTGTAGAGTGTAGGGTATAGAGTGTAGGGCATAGAGTGTAGGGTATAGAGTGTAGAGTGTAGGGTATAGAGTGTAGAGTGTAGGGTATAGAGTGTAGGGTATAGAGTGTAGGGTAGAGAGTGTAGGGTAGAGAGTGTAGAGTGTAGGGTATAGAGTGTAGGGTATAGAGTGTAGGGTATAGATTGTAGAGTGTAGGGATTATAGTGTAGTGTATAGAGTGTAGGGTGTAGAGTGTAGGGTATAGAGTGTAGAGTGTAGGGTATAGAGTGTATGGTATAGAGTGTAGGGTATAGAGTGTGGGGTGTAGAGTGTAGGGTATAGAATGTAGGGTACAGAGTGTAGGGAATAGAGTGTAGAGTGTAAGGTATAGAGTGTAGAGTGTAGGGCATAGAGTGTAGAGTGTAGGGTATAGAGTGTAGGGTATAGAGTGTAGGGTATAGAGTGTAGGGTATAGAGTGTAGGGTATAGAGTGTAGAGTGTAGGGTATAGAGTGTAGAGTGTAGGGTGTAGAGTGTAGGGTATAGAGTGTAGGGTATAGAGTGTAGGGTATAGAGTGTAGGGTATAGAGTGTAGGGTGTAGAGTGTAGGGTATAGAGTGTAGGGTATAGAGTGTAGGGTATAGAGTGTAGGGTATAGAGTGTAGGGAATAGAGTGTAGAGTGTAAGGTATAGAGTGTAGAGTGTAGGGTATAGAGTGTAAGGTATAGAGTGTAGAGTGTAGGGATTAGAGTGTAGGGTATAGAGTGTAGGGTGTAGAGTGTAGGGTATAGAGTGTAGAGTGTAGGGTATAGAGTGTATGGTATAGAGTGTAGGGTATAGAGTGTAGGGTGTAGAGTGTAGGGTATAGAGTGTAGGGTATAGAGTGTAGGGTATAGAGTGTAGGGAATAGAGTGTGGAGTGTAAGGTATAGAGTGTAGAGTGTAGGGTAAAGAGTGTAGGGTATAGACTGTAGGGTATAGAATGTAGGGTATAGAGTGTAGGGTATAGATTGTAGAGTGTAGGCTATAGAGTGTAGGGTATAGAGAGTAGAGTGTAGGGTATAGAGTGTAGGGTATAGAGTGTAGGGTATAGAGTGTAGGGTATAGAGTGTAGAGTGTAGGGTATAGTGTGTAGGGTATAGAGTGCAGGGTGTAGAGTGTAGGGTATAGAGTGTAGGGTATAGAGTGTAGAGTGTAGGGTATAGAGTGTATGCTATAGAGTGTATGGTGTAGAGTGTATGGTATAGAGTGTAGGGTATAGAGTGTAGAGTGTATGGTATAGAGTGTAGGGTGTAGAGTGTAGGGTATAGAGTGTATGTTATAGAGTGTAGGGTATAGAGTGTAGGGTAGAGAGTGTAGAGTGTAGGGTATAGAGTGTAGGGTATAGAGTGTAGGGTATAGAGTGTAGAGTGTAGGGATTAGAGTGTAGGGTATAGAGTGTAGTGTGTAGAGTGTAGGGTATAGAGTGTAGAGTGTAGGGTATAGAGTGTAGGGTATAGAGTGTAGGGTATAGAGTGTAGGGTATAGAGTGTAGAGTGTAGGGTATAGTGTGTAGGGTATAGAGTGCAGGGTGTAGAGTGTAGGGTATAGAGTGTAGGGTATAGAGTGTAGAGTGTAGGGTATAGAGTGTATGCTATAGAGTGTATGGTGTAGAGTGTATGGTATAGAGTGTAGGGTATAGAGTGTAGAGTGTATGGTATAGAGTGTAGGGTGTAGAGTGTAGGGTATAGAGTGTATGTTATAGAGTGTAGGGTATAGAGTGTAGGGTAGAGAGTGTAGAGTGTAGGGTATAGAGTGTAGGGTATAGAGTGTAGGGTATAGAGTGTAGAGTGTAGGGATTAGAGTGTAGGGTATAGAGTGTAGTGTGTAGAGTGTAGGGTATAGAGTGTAGAGTGTAGGGTATAGAGTGTATGGTATAGAGTGTAGGGTATAGAGTGTAGGGTATAGAGTGTAGGGAATAGAGTGTAGAGTGTAAGGTATAGAGTGTAGAGTATAGGGTATAGAGTGTAGGGTATAGAGTGTAGAGTGTAGGGATTAGAGTGTAGGGTATAGAGTGTAGGGTGTAGAGTGTAGGGTATAGAGTGTAGAGTGTAGGGTATAGAGTGTATGGTATAGAGTGTAGGGTATAGAGTGTAGGGTGTAGAGTGTAGGGTATAGAGTGTAGGGTATAGAGTGTAGGGTATAGAGTGTAAGGTATAGAGTGTAGGGAATAGAGTGTAGAGTGTAAGGTATAGAGTGTAGAGTGTAGGGTATAGAGTGTAGGGTATAGACTGTAGGGTATAGAGTGTAGGGTATAGAGTGTAGGGTATAGAGTGTAGGGTATAGAGTGTAGGGTATAGAGTGTAGGGTATAGAGTGTAGAGTGTAGGGTATAGTGTGTAGGGTATAGAGTGCAGGGTGTAGAGTGTAGGGTATAGAGTGTAGGGTATAGAATGTAGAGTGTAGGGTATAGAGTGTATGCTATAGAGTGTATGGTGTAGAGTGTATGGTATAGAGTGTAGGGTATAGAGTGTAGAGTGTAGGGTATAGAGTGTAGGGTATAGAGTGTATGTTATAGAGTGTAGGGTATAGAGTGTAGAGTGTAGGGTATAGAGTTTAGAGTGTAGGGTATAGAGTGTAGGGTATAGAGTGTAAGGTATAGAGTGTAGGGTGTAGAGTGTAGGGTATAGATTGTAGGGTATAGAGTGTAGGGTATAGAGTGTACGGTATAGAGTGTAGGGTATGGAGTGTATGGTCTAGAGTGTAGGGTATAGAGTGTAGAGTGTAGGGTATAGAGTGTAGGGTATAGAGTGTAGGGTATAGAGTGTAGGGTATAGAGTGTAGGGTATAGAGTGTAGGGTATAGAGTGTAGAGTGCAGGGTATAGAGTTTAGAGTGTAGGGTATAGAGTGTAGGGTATAGAGTGTAAGGTATAGAGTGTAGGGTGTAGAGTGTAGGGTATAGAGTGTAGGGTATAGGGTGTAGGGTATAGAGTGTAGGGTATAGAGTGTAGGGTACAGAGTGTATGGTATAGAGTGTAGGGTATAGAGTGTAGGGTATAGAGTGTATGGTATAGAGTGTAGGGTATAGAGTGTAGGGTATAGAGTGTATGTTATAGAGTGTAGGGTATAGAGCGTAGAGTGTAGGGTATAGAGTGTAGAGTGTAGAGTGTAGGGTATAGAGTGTAGAGTGTAGGGTATAGAGTGTAGAGTGTAGGGTATAGAGTTTAGAGTGTAGGGTATAGAGTGTAGGGTATAGAGTGTAAGGTGTAGAGTGTAGGGTATAGAGTGTAGGGTATAGAGTGTAGGGTATAGAGTGTAGGGTATAGAGTGTAGGGTATAGAGTGTATGGTATAGAGTGTAGAGTGTAGGGTATAGAGTTTAGAGTGTAGGGTATAGAGTGTAAGGTATAGAGTGTAGGGTGTAGAGTGTAGGGTATAGAGTGTAGGGTATAGAGTGTATGGTATAGAGTGTACGGTATAGAGTGTAGGGTATAGAGTGTATGGTATAGAGTGTAGGGTATAGAGTGTAGGGTATAGAGTGTAGGGTATAGAGTGTATGGTATAGATTGTAGGGTATAGAGTGTAGGGTGTAGAGTGTATGTTATAGAGTGTAGGGTATAGAGTGTAGGGTATAGAGTTTAGAGTGTAGGGTATAGAGAGTAGGGTATAGAGTGTAAGGTATAGAGTGTAGGGTGTAGAGTGTAGGGTATAGAGTGTAGGGCATAGGGTGTAGGGTATAGAGTGTAGAGTATAGAGTGTAGAGTGTAGGGTATAGAGTGTAGGGTATAGAGTGTAGGGTATAGAGTGTAGAGTGTAGGGTATAGAGTGTAGGGTATTGAGTGTAGGGTATAGAGTGTAGGGTATAGAGTGTAGGGTATAGAGTGTAGAGTTTAGGGTATAGAGTGTAGAGTGTAGGGTATAGAGTGTAGGGTATAGAGTGTAGGGTATAGAGTGTAGGGTAGAGAGTGTAGAGTGTAGGATATAGAGTGTAGGGTATAGAGTGTAGGGTATAGAGTGTAGAGTGTAGGGATTAAAGTGTAGCGTATAGAGTGTAGGGTGTAGAGTGTAGGGTATAGAGTGTAGAGTGTAGGGTATAGAGTGTATGATATAGAGTGTAGGGTATAGAGTGTAGGGTGTAGAGTGTAGGGTATAGAGTGTTGGGCATAGAGTGTAGGGTATAGAGTGTAGGGTATAGAGTTTAGAGTGTAGGGTATAGAGTGTATGGTATAGAGTGTAGGGTATAGAGTGTAGGGTATAGAGTGTAGGGCAAAGAGTGTAGGGTATAGAGTGTAGGGTATAGAGTGTAGGGTATAGAGTGTAGGGTATAGAGTGTAGGGTATATAGTGTAGAGTGTAGGGTATAGAGTGTAGGGTATAGAGTGTAGGGCAAAGAGTGTAGGGTATAGAGTGTAGGGTATAGAGTGTAGGGTATAGAGTGTAGGGTGTAGAGTGTAGGGTATATAGTGTAGAGTGTAGGGTATAGAGTGTAGGGTATAGCGTGTAGGGTATAGAGTGTAGGGTATATAGTGTAGAGTGTAGGGTATAGAGTGTAGGGTATAGAGTGTAGGGTATAGAGTGTAGGGTATAGAGTGCAGGGTATAGAGTGTAGAGTGTAGGGTATAGAGTGTAGAGTGTAGGGTATAGAGTGTAGGGTATAGAGTGTAGGGTATAGAGTGTAGGGTATAGAGTGTAGAGTGTAGGGTATAGAGTGTAGGGTATAGAGTGTAGGGAGTAGAGTGTAGGGTATAGAGTGTAGGGTTCAGAGTGTAGAGTATAGAGTGTAGGGTATAGAGTGTATGGTATAGAGTGTAGGGTATAGAGTGTAGGGTATAGAGTGTAGGGTATAGAGTGTAGAGTGTAGGGTATAGAGTGTAGGGTATAGAGTGTAGGGTAGAGAGTGTAGAGTGTAGGGTATAGAGTGTAGGGTATAGAGTGTAGGGTATAGAGTGTAGAGTGTCGGGATTAGAGTGTAGGGTATAGAGTGTAGGATGTAGAGTGTAGGGTATAGAGTGTAGAGTGTAGGGTATAGAGTGTATGGTATAGAGTGTAGGGTATAGAGTGTAGGGTGTAGAGTGTAGGGCATAGAGTGTAGGGTATAGAGTGTAGGGTATAGAGTGTAGGGTATAGAGTGTAGGGTATAGAGTGTAGGGAATAGAGTGTAGAGTGTAAGGTATAGAGTGTAGAGTGTAGGGTATAGAGTGTAGGGTATAGACTGTAGGGTATAGAGTGTAGGGTATAGAGTGTAGGGTATAGATTGTAGAGTGTAGGCTATAGAGTGTAGGGTATAGAGTGTAGAGTGTAGGGTATAGAGTGTAGGGTATAGAGTGTAGGGTATAGAGTGTAGGGTATAGAGTGTAGGGCATAGAGTGTAGGGTATAGAGTGTAGGGTATAGAGTGTAGAGTGTAGGGTATAGAGTGTAGGGTATAGAGTGTAGGGTATAGAGTGTAGAGTGTAGGGCATCGAGTGTAGAGTGTAGGGTATAGAGTGTAGGGCATAGAGTGTAGGGTATAGAGTGTAGAGTGTAGGGTATAGAGTGTAGAGTGTAGGGTATAGAGTGTAGGGTATAGAGTGTAGGGTAGAGAGTGTAGGGTAGAGAGTGTAGAGTGTAGGGTATAGAGTGTAGGGTATAGAGTGTAGGGTATAGATTGTAGAGTGTAGGGATTATAGTGTAGTGTATAGAGTGTAGGGTGTAGAGTGTAGGGTATAGAGTGTAGAGTGTAGGGTATAGAGTGTATGGTATAGAGTGTAGGGTATAGAGTGTGGGGTGTAGAGTGTAGGGTATAGAGTGTAGGGTACAGAGTGTAGGGAATAGAGTGTAGAGTGTAAGGTATAGAGTGTAGAGTGTAGGGCATAGAGTGTAGAGTGTAGGGTATAGAGTGTAGGGTATAGAGTGTAGGGTATAGAGTGTAGGGTATAGAGTGTAGGGTATAGAGTGTAGAGTGTAGGGTATAGAGTGTAGAGTGTAGAGTGTAGGGATTAGAGTGTAGGGTATAGAGTGTAGGGTATAGAGTGTAGGGTAGAGAGTGTAGGGTAGAGAGTGTAGAGTGTAGGGTATAGAGTGTAGGGTATAGAGTGTAGGGTATAGATTGTAGAGTGTAGGGATTATAGTGTAGTGTATAGAGTGTAGGGTGTAGAGTGTAGGGTATAGAGTGTAGAGTGTAGGGTATAGAGTGTATGGTATAGAGTGTAGGGTATAGAGTGTGGGGTGTAGAGTGTAGGGTATAGAGTGTAGGGTACAGAGTGTAGGGAATAGAGTGTAGAGTGTAAGGTATAGAGTGTAGAGTGTAGGGCATAGAGTGTAGAGTGTAGGGTATAGAGTGTAGGGTATAGAGTGTAGGGTATAGAGTGTAGGGTATAGAGTGTAGGGTATAGAGTGTAGAGTGTAGGGTATAGAGTGTAGAGTGTAGGGTGTAGAGTGTAGGGTATAGAGTGTAGGGTATAGAGTGTAGGGTATAGAGTGTAGGGTATAGAGTGTAGGGTATAGAGTGTAGAGTGTAGGGTATAGAGTGTAGAGTGTAGGGTATAGAGTGTAGGGTATAGTGTGCAGGGTATAGAGTGTAGGGTAGAGAGTGTAGAGTGTAGGGTATAGAGTGTAGGGTATAGAGTGTAGGGTATAGAGTGTAGAGTGTAGGGATTAGAGTGTAGGGTATAGAGTGTAGGGTATAGAGTGTATGGTATAGAGTGTAGGGTTTAGAGTGTAGAGTGTAGGGTATAGAGTGTAGAGTGTAGGGTATAGAGTGTAGAGTGTAGGGTATAGAGTGTAGGGTATAGAGTGTAGGGTATAGAGTGTAGGGTATAGAGTGTAGAGTGTAGGGTATAGAGTGTAGAGTGTAGGGTATAGAGTGTAGGGTATAGAGTGTAGGGTATAGAGTGTAGGGTATAGAGTGTAGAGTGTAGGGTATAGAGTGTAGAGTGTAGGGTATAGAGTGTAGGGTATAGTGTGCAGGGTATAGAGTGTAGGGTAGAGAGTGTAGAGTGTAGGGTATAGAGTGTAGGGTATAGAGTGTAGGGTATAGAGTGTAGAGTGTAGGGATTAGAGTGTAGGGTATAGAGTGTAGGGTGTAGAGTGTAGGGTATAGAGTGTAGAGTGTAGGGTATAGAGTGTATGGTATAGAGTGTAGGGTATAGAGTGTAGGGTGTAGAGTGTAGGGTATAGAGTGTAGGGTATAGAGTGTAGGGTATAGAGTGTAAGGTATAGAGTGTAGGGAATAGAGTGTAGAGTGTAAGGTATAGAGTGTAGAGTGTAGGGTATAGAGTGTAGGGTATAGAGTGTAGAGTGTAGGGTATAGAGTGTAGGGTGTAGAGTGTAGGGTGTAGAGTGTAGGGTATAGAGTGTATGGTATAGAGTGTAGGGTATAGAGTGTAGGGTGTAGAGTGTAGGGTATAGAGTGTAGGGTATAGAGTGTAGGGTATAGAGTGTAGGGTATAGAGTGTAGGGAATAGAGTGTAGAGTGTAAGGTATAGAGTGTAGAGTGTAGGGTATAGAGTGTAGGGTATAGACTGTAGGGTATAGAGTGTAGGGTATAGAGTGTAGGGTATAGATTGTAGAGTGTAGGCTATAGAGTGTAGGGTATAGAGTGTAGATTGTAGGGTATAGAGTGTAGGGTATAGAGTGTAGGGTATAGAGTGTAGGGTATAGAGTGTAGAGTGTAGGGTATAGTGTGTAGGGTATAGAGTGCAGGGTGTAGAGTGTAGGGTATAGAGTGTAGGGTATAGAGTGTAGAGTGTAGGGTATAGAGTGTATGCTATAGAGTGTATGGTGTAGAGTGTAGGGATTAGAGTGTAGGGTATAGAGTGTAGGGTATAGAGTGTAGGGTATAGAGTGTAGGGTATAGAGTGTAGGGTATAGAGTGTAGGGCATAGATTGTAGGGTATAGAGTGTAGGGTATAGAGTGTAGAGTGTAGGGTATAGAGTGTAGGGTATAGAGTGTAGGGTATAGAGTGTAGAGTGTAGGGCATCGAGTGTAGAGTGTAGGGTATAGAGTGTAGGGCATAGAGTGTAGGGTATAGAGTGTAGAGTGTAGGGTATAGAGTGTAGAGTGTAGGGTATAGAGTGTAGGGTATAGAGTGTAGGGTAGAGAGTGTAGGGTAGAGAGTGTAGAGTGTAGGGTATAGAGTGTAGGGTATAGAGTGTAGGGTATAGATTGTAGAGTGTAGGGATTATAGTGTAGTGTATAGAGTGTAGGGTGTAGAGTGTAGGGTATAGAGTGTAGAGTGTAGGGTATAGAGTGTATGGTATAGAGTGTAGGGTATAGAGTGTGGGGTGTAGAGTGTAGGGTATAGAGTGTAGGGTACAGAGTGTAGGGAATAGAGTGTAGAGTGTAAGGTATAGAGTGTAGAGTGTAGGGCATAGAGTGTAGAGTGTAGGGTATAGAGTGTAGGGTATAGAGTGTAGGGTATAGAGTGTAGGGTATAGAGTGTAGGGTATAGAGTGTAGAGTGTAGGGTATAGAGTGTAGAGTGTAGGGTATAGAGTGTAGAGTGTAGGGTATAGAGTGTAGGGTATAGAGTGTAGGGTATAGAGTGTAGGGTATAGAGTGTATGGTATAGAGTGTAGAGTGTAGGGTATAGAGTGTAGAGTGTAGGGTATAGAGTGTAGGGTATAGTGTGCAGGGTATAGAGTGTAGGGTAGAGAGTGTAGAGTGTAGGGTATAGAGTGTAGGGTATAGAGTGTAGGGTATAGAGTGTAGAGTGTAGGGATTAGAGTGTAGGGTATAGAGTGTAGGGTATAGAGTGTAGGGTATAGAGTGTAGGGTTTAGAGTGTAGAGTGTAGGGTATAGAGTGTAGAGTGTAGGGTATAGAGTGTAGAGTGTAGGGTATAGAGTGTAGGGTATAGAGTGTAGGGTATAGAGTGTAGGGTATAGAGTGTAGAGTGTAGGGTATAGAGTGTAGAGTGTAGAGTATAGAGTGTAGGGTATAGAGTGTAGGGTATAGAGTGTAGGGTATAGAGTGTAGAGTGTAGGGTATAGAGGGTAGAGTGTAGGGTATAGAGTGTAGGGTATAGTGTGCAGGGTATAGAGTGTAGGGTAGAGAGTGTAGAGTGTAGGGTATAGAGTGTAGGGTATAGAGTGTAGGGTATAGAGTGTAGAGTGTAGGGATTAGAGTGTAGGGTATAGAGTGTAGGGTGTAGAGTGTAGGGTATAGAGTGTAGAGTGTAGGGTATAGAGTGTATGGTATAGAGTGTAGGGTATAGAGTGTAGGGTGTAGAGTGTAGGGTATAGAGTGTAGGGTATAGAGTGTAGGGTATAGAGTGTAAGGTATAGAGTGTAGGGAATAGAGTGTAGAGTGTAAGGTATAGAGTGTAGAGTGTAGGGTATAGAGTGTAGGGTATAGAGTGTAGAGTGTAGGGTATAGAGTGTAGGGTGTAGAGTGTAGGGTGTAGAGTGTAGGGTATAGAGTGTATGGTATAGAGTGTAGGTTATAGAGTGTAGGGTGTAGAGTGTAGGGTATAGAGTGTAGGGTATAGAGTGTAGGGTATAGAGTGTAGGGTATAGAGTGTAGGGAATAGAGTGTAGAGTGTAAGGTATAGAGTGTAGAGTGTAGGGTATAGAGTGTAGGGTATAGACTGTAGGGTATAGAGTGTAGGGTATAGAGTGTAGGGTATAGATTGTAGAGTGTAGGCTATAGAGTGTAGGGTATAGAGTGTAGATTGTAGGGTATAGAGTGTAGGGTATAGAGTGTAGGGTATAGAGTGTAGGGTATAGAGTGTAGAGTGTAGGGTATAGTGTGTAGGGTATAGAGTGCAGGGTGTAGAGTGTAGGGTATAGAGTGTAGGGTATAGAGTGTAGAGTGTAGGGTATAGAGTGTATGCTATAGAGTGTATGGTGTAGAGTGTAGGGATTAGAGTGTAGGGTATAGAGTGTAGGGTATAGAGTGTAGGGTATAGAGTGTAGAGTGTAGGGTATAGAGTGTAGGGTATAGAGTGTAGGGTATAGAGTGTAGGGCATAGAGTGTAGGGTATAGAGTGTAGGGTATAGAGTGTAGAGTGTAGGGTATAGAGTGTAGGGTATAGAGTGTAGGGTATAGAGTGTAGAGTGTAGGGTATAGAGTGTAGGGTATAGAGTGTAGGGTATAGAGTGTAGATTATAGAGTGTAGGGTATAGAGTGTAGGGTATAGAGTGTAGGGTATAGAGTGTAGGGTATAGAGTGCAGAGTGTAGGGTATAGAGTGTAGGGTATAGAGTGTAGGGTATAGAGTGTAGGGTATAGAGTGTAGAGTGTAGGGTATAGAGTGTAGGGTATAGAGTGTAGGGTATAGAGTGTAGAGTGTAGGGTATAGAGTGTAGGGTATAGAGTGTAGGGTATAGAGTGTAGTGCATAGAGTGTAGGGTATAGAGTGTAGGGTATAGAGTGTAGAGTGTAGGGTATAGAGTGTAGGGTATAGAGTGTAGGGTATAGAGTGTAGAGTGTAGGGTATAGAGTGTAGAGTGTACGGTATAGAGTGTAGGGTAGAGAGTGTAGGGTAGAGAGTGTAGGGTAGAGAGTGTAGAGTGTAGGGTATAGAGTGTAGGGTATAGAGTGTAGGGTATAGAGTGTAGAGTGTAGGGATTAGAGTGTAGGGTATAGCGTGTAGGGTGTAGAGTGTAGGGCATAGAGTGTAGAGTGTAGGGTATAGAGTGTATGGTATAGAGTGTAGGGTATAGAGTGTAGGGTGTAGAGTGTAGGGTATAGAGTGTAGGGTATAGAGTGTAGGGTATAGAGTGTAGGGAATAGAGTGTAGAGTGTAGGGTATAGAGTGTAGGGTATAGAGTGTAGGGTATAGAGTGTAGAGTGTAGGGTATAGAGTGTAGGGTATAGAGTGTAGGGTATAGAGTGTAGGGCATAGAGTGTAGGGTATAGAGTGTAGGATATAGAGTGTAGAGTGTAGGGTATAGAGTGTAGGGTATAGAGTGTAGGGTATAGAGTGCAGAGTGTAGGGTATAGAGTGTAGGGTATAGACTGTAGGGTATAGAGTGTAGAGTATAGGGTATAGAGTGTAGGGTATAGAGTGTAGGGTATAGAGTGTAGGGCATAGAGTGTAGGGTATAGAGTGTAGGGTATAGAGTGTATGGTATAGAGTGTAGAGTGTAGGGTATAGAGTTTAGAGTGTAGGGTATAGAGTGTAAGGTATAGAGTGTAGGGTGTAGAGTGTAGGGTATAGAGTGTAGGGTATAGAGTGTATGGTATAGAGTGTACGGTATAGAGTGTAGGGTATAGAGTGTATGGTATAGAGTGTAGGGTATAGAGTGTAGGGTATAGAGTGTATGGTATAGATTGTAGGGTATAGAGTGTAGGGTGTAGAGTGTATGTTATAGAGTGTAGGGTATAGAGTGCAGGGTATAGAGTTTAGAGTGTAGGGTATAGAGAGTAGGGTATAGAGTGTAAGGTATAGAGTGTAGGGTGTAGAGTGTAGGGTATAGAGTGTAGGGCATAGGGTGTAGGGTATAGAGTGTAGGGTATAGAGTGTAGAGTGTAGGGTATAGAGTGTAGGGTATAGAGTGTAGGGTATAGAGTGTAGAGTGTAGGGTATAGAGTGTAGGGTATTGAGTGTAGGGTATAGAGTGTAGGGTATAGAGTGTAGGGTATAGAGTGTAGAGTTTAGGGTATAGAGTGTAGAGTGTAGGGTATAGAGTGTAGGGTATAGAGTGTAGGGTAGAGAGTGTAGAGTGTAGGATATAGAGTGTAGGGTATAGAGTGTAGGGTATAGAGTGTAGAGTGTAGGGATTAAAGTGTAGGGTATAGAGTGTAGGGTGTAGAGTGTAGGGTATAGAGTGTAGAGTGTAGGGTATAAAGTGTATGATATAGAGTGTAGGGTATAGAGTGTAGGGTGTAGAGTGTAGGGTATAGAGTGTTGGGCATAGAGTGTAGGGTATAGAGTGTAGTGTATAGAGTGTAGAGTGTAGGGTATAGAGTGTATGGTATAGAGTGTAGGGTATAGAGTGTAGGGTATAGAGTGTAGGGCAAAGAGTGTAGGGTATAGAGTGTAGGGTATAGAGTGTAGGGTATAGAGTGTAGGGTATAGAGTGTAGGGTATATAGTGTAGAGTGTAGGGTATAGAGTGTAGGGTATAGAGTGTAGGGCAAAGAGTGTAGGGTATAGAGTGTAGGGTATAGAGTGTAGGGTATAGAGTGTAGGGTATAGAGTGTAGGGTATATAGTGTAGAGTGTAGGGTATAGAGTGTAGGGTATAGAGTGTAGGGTATAGAGTGTAGGGTATAGAGTGTAGGGTATATAGTGTAGAGTGTAGGGTATAGAGTGTAGGGTATAGAGTGTAGGGTATAGAGTGTAGGGTATAGAGTGCAGGGTATAGAGTGTAGAGTGTAGGGTATAGAGTGTAGAGTGTAGGGTATAGAGTGCAGGGTATAGAGTGTAGGGTATAGAGTGTAGGGTATAGAGTGTAGAGTGTAGGGTATAGAGTGTAGGGTAGAGAGTGTAGAGTGTAGGGTATAGAGTGTAGGGTATAGAGTGTAGGGTATAGAGTGTAGGGTATAGAGTGTAGAGTGTCGGGATTAGAGTGTAGGGTATAGAGTGTAGGATGTAGAGTGTAGGGTATAGAGTGTAGAGTGTAGGGTATAGAGTGTATGGTATAGAGTGTAGGGTATAGAGTGTAGGGTGTAGAGTGTAGGGTATAGAGTGTAGGGTATAGAGTGTAGGGTATAGAGTGTAGGGTATAGAGTGTAGGGTATAGAGTGTAGGGAATAGAGTGTAGAGTGTAAGGTATAGAGTGTAGAGTGTAGGGTATAGAGTGTAGGGTATAGACTGTAGGGTATAGAGTGTAGGGTATAGATTGTAGAGTGTAGGCTATAGAGTGTAGGGTATAGAGTGTAGAGTGTAGGGTATAGAGTGTAGGGTATAGAGTGTAGGGTATAGAGTGTAGGGTATAGAGTGTAGGGCATAGAGTGTAGGGTATAGAGTGTAGGGTATAGAGTGTAGAGTGTAGGGTATAGAGTGTAGGGTATAGAGTGTAGGGTATAGAGTGTAGAGTGTAGGGCATCGAGTGTAGAGTGTAGGGTATAGAGTGTAGGGCATAGAGTGTAGGGTATAGAGTGTAGAGTGTAGGGTATAGAGTGTAGAGTGTAGGGTATAGAGTGTAGGGTATAGACTGTAGGGTATAGAGTGTAGGGTATAGAGTGTAGGGTATAGATTGTAGAGTGTAGGCTATAGAGTGTAGGGTATAGAGTGTAGATTGTAGGGTATAGAGTGTAGGGTATAGAGTGTAGGGTATAGAGTGTAGGGTATAGAGTGTAGAGTGTAGGGTATAGTGTGTAGGGTATAGAGTGCAGGGTGTAGAGTGTAGGGTATAGAGTGTAGGGTATAGAGTGTAGAGTGTAGGGTATAGAGTGTATGCTATAGAGTGTATGGTGTAGAGTGTAGGGATTAGAGTGTAGGGTATAGAGTGTAGGGTATAGAGTGTAGGGTATAGAGTGTAGAGTGTAGGGTATAGAGTGTAGGGTATAGAGTGTAGGGTATAGAGTGTAGGGCATAGAGTGTAGGGTATAGAGTGTAGGGTATAGAGTGTAGAGTGTAGGGTATAGAGTGTAGGGTATAGAGTGTAGGGTATAGAGTGTAGAGTGTAGGGTATAGAGTGTAGGGTATAGAGTGTAGGGTATAGAGTGTAGATTATAGAGTGTAGGGTATAGAGTGTAGGGTATAGAGTGTAGGGTATAGAGTGTAGGGTATAGAGTGCAGAGTGTAGGGTATAGAGTGTAGGGTATAGAGTGTAGGGTATAGAGTGTAGGGTATAGAGTGTAGAGTGTAGGGTATAGAGTGTAGGGTATAGAGTGTAGGGTATAGAGTGTAGAGTGTAGGGTATAGAGTGTAGGGTATAGAGTGTAGGGTATAGAGTGTAGTGCATAGAGTGTAGGGTATAGAGTGTAGGGTATAGAGTGTAGAGTGTAGGGTATAGAGTGTAGGGTATAGAGTGTAGGGTATAGAGTGTAGAGTGTAGGGTATAGAGTGTAGAGTGTACGGTATAGAGTGTAGGGTAGAGAGTGTAGGGTAGAGAGTGTAGGGTAGAGAGTGTAGAGTGTAGGGTATAGAGTGTAGGGTATAGAGTGTAGGGTATAGAGTGTAGAGTGTAGGGATTAGAGTGTAGGGTATAGCGTGTAGGGTGTAGAGTGTAGGGCATAGAGTGTAGAGTGTAGGGTATAGAGTGTATGGTATAGAGTGTAGGGTATAGAGTGTAGGGTGTAGAGTGTAGGGTATAGAGTGTAGGGTATAGAGTGTAGGGTATAGAGTGTAGGGAATAGAGTGTAGAGTGTAGGGTATAGAGTGTAGGGTATAGAGTGTAGGGTATAGAGTGTAGAGTGTAGGGTATAGAGTGTAGGGTATAGAGTGTAGGGTATAGAGTGTAGGGCATAGAGTGTAGGGTATAGAGTGTAGGATATAGAGTGTAGAGTGTAGGGTATAGAGTGTAGGGTATAGAGTGTAGGGTATAGAGTGCAGAGTGTAGGGTATAGAGTGTAGGGTATAGACTGTAGGGTATAGAGTGTAGAGTATAGGGTATAGAGTGTAGGGTATAGAGTGTAGGGTATAGAGTGTAGGGTATAGAGTGTAGGGCATAGAGTGTAGGGTATAGAGTGTAGGGTATAGAGTGTATGGTATAGAGTGTAGAGTGTAGGGTATAGAGTTTAGAGTGTAGGGTATAGAGTGTAAGGTATAGAGTGTAGGGTGTAGAGTGTAGGGTATAGAGTGTAGGGTATAGAGTGTATGGTATAGAGTGTACGGTATAGAGTGTAGGGTATAGAGTGTATGGTATAGAGTGTAGGGTATAGAGTGTAGGGTATAGAGTGTATGGTATAGATTGTAGGGTATAGAGTGTAGGGTGTAGAGTGTATGTTATAGAGTGTAGGGTATAGAGTGCAGGGTATAGAGTTTAGAGTGTAGGGTATAGAGAGTAGGGTATAGAGTGTAAGGTATAGAGTGTAGGGTGTAGAGTGTAGGGTATAGAGTGTAGGGCATAGGGTGTAGGGTATAGAGTGTAGGGTATAGAGTGTAGAGTGTAGGGTATAGAGTGTAGGGTATAGAGTGTAGGGTATAGAGTGTAGAGTGTAGGGTATAGAGTGTAGGGTATTGAGTGTAGGGTATAGAGTGTAGGGTATAGACTGTAGGGTATAGAGTGTAGAGTTTAGGGTATAGAGTGTAGAGTGTAGGGTATAGAGTGTAGGGTATAGAGTGTAGGGTAGAGAGTGTAGAGTGTAGGATATAGAGTGTAGGGTATAGAGTGTAGGGTATAGAGTGTAGAGTGTAGGGATTAAAGTGTAGGGTATAGAGTGTAGGGTGTAGAGTGTAGGGTATAGAGTGTAGAGTGTAGGGTATAAAGTGTATGATATAGAGTGTAGGGTATAGAGTGTAGGGTGTAGAGTGTAGGGTATAGAGTGTTGGGCATAGAGTGTAGGGTATAGAGTGTAGTGTATAGAGTGTAGAGTGTAGGGTATAGAGTGTATGGTATAGAGTGTAGGGTATAGAGTGTAGGGTATAGAGTGTAGGGCAAAGAGTGTAGGGTATAGAGTGTAGGGTATAGAGTGTAGGGTATAGAGTGTAGGGTATAGAGTGTAGGGTATATAGTGTAGAGTGTAGGGTATAGAGTGTAGGGTATAGAGTGTAGGGCAAAGAGTGTAGGGTATAGAGTGTAGGGTATAGAGTGTAGGGTATAGAGTGTAGGGTATAGAGTGTAGGGTATATAGTGTAGAGTGTAGGGTATAGAGTGTAGGGTATAGAGTGTAGGGTATAGAGTGTAGGGTATAGAGTGTAGGGTATATAGTGTAGAGTGTAGGGTATAGAGTGTAGGGTATAGAGTGTAGGGTATAGAGTGTAGGGTATAGAGTGCAGGGTATAGAGTGTAGAGTGTAGGGTATAGAGTGTAGAGTGTAGGGTATAGAGTGCAGGGTATAGAGTGTAGGGTATAGAGTGTAGGGTATAGAGTGTAGAGTGTAGGGTATAGAGTGTAGGGTAGAGAGTGTAGAGTGTAGGGTATAGAGTGTAGGGTATAGAGTGTAGGGTATAGAGTGTAGGGTATAGAGTGTAGAGTGTCGGGATTAGAGTGTAGGGTATAGAGTGTAGGATGTAGAGTGTAGGGTATAGAGTGTAGAGTGTAGGGTATAGAGTGTATGGTATAGAGTGTAGGGTATAGAGTGTAGGGTGTAGAGTGTAGGGTATAGAGTGTAGGGTATAGAGTGTAGGGTATAGAGTGTAGGGTATAGAGTGTAGGGTATAGAGTGTAGGGAATAGAGTGTAGAGTGTAAGGTATAGAGTGTAGAGTGTAGGGTATAGAGTGTAGGGTATAGACTGTAGGGTATAGAGTGTAGGGTATAGATTGTAGAGTGTAGGCTATAGAGTGTAGGGTATAGAGTGTAGAGTGTAGGGTATAGAGTGTAGGGTATAGAGTGTAGGGTATAGAGTGTAGGGTATAGAGTGTAGGGCATAGAGTGTAGGGTATAGAGTGTAGGGTATAGAGTGTAGAGTGTAGGGTATAGAGTGTAGGGTATAGAGTGTAGGGTATAGAGTGTAGAGTGTAGGGCATCGAGTGTAGAGTGTAGGGTATAGAGTGTAGGGCATAGAGTGTAGGGTATAGAGTGTAGAGTGTAGGGTATAGAGTGTAGAGTGTAGGGTATAGAGTGTAGGGTATAGAGTGTAGGGTATAGAGTGTAGAGTGTAGGGATTAGAGTGTAGGGTAGAGAGTGTAGGGTAGAGAGTGTAGGGTAGAGAGTGTAGAGTGTAGGGTATAGAGTGTAGGGTATAGAGTGTAGGGTATAGAGTGTAGAGTGTAGGGATTAGAGTGTAGGGTATAGCGTGTAGGGTGTAGAGTGTAGGGCATAGAGTGTAGAGTGTAGGGTATAGAGTGTATGGTATAGAGTGTAGGGTATAGAGTGTAGGGTGTAGAGTGTAGGGTATAGAGTGTAGGGTATAGAGTGTAGGGTATAGAGTGTAGGGAATAGAGTGTAGAGTGTAGGGTATAGAGTGTAGGGTATAGAGTGTAGGGTATAGAGTGTAGAGTGTAGGGTATAGAGTGTAGGGTATAGAGTGTAGGGTATAGAGTGTAGGGCATAGAGTGTAGGGTATAGAGTGTAGGATATAGAGTGTAGAGTGTAGGGTATAGAGTGTAGGGTATAGAGTGTAGGGTATAGAGTGCAGAGTGTAGGGTATAGAGTGTAGGGTATAGACTGTAGGGTATAGAGTGTAGAGTATAGGGTATAGAGTGTAGGGTATAGAGTGTAGGGTATAGAGTGTAGGGTATAGAGTGTAGGGCATAGAGTGTAGGGTATAGAGTGTAGGGTATAGAGTGTATGGTATAGAGTGTAGAGTGTAGGGTATAGAGTTTAGAGTGTAGGGTATAGAGTGTAAGGTATAGAGTGTAGGGTGTAGAGTGTAGGGTATAGAGTGTAGGGTATAGAGTGTATGGTATAGAGTGTACGGTATAGAGTGTAGGGTATAGAGTGTATGGTATAGAGTGTAGGGTATAGAGTGTAGGGTATAGAGTGTATGGTATAGATTGTAGGGTATAGAGTGTAGGGTGTAGAGTGTATGTTATAGAGTGTAGGGTATAGAGTGTAGGGTATAGAGTTTAGAGTGTAGGGTATAGAGAGTAGGGTATAGAGTGTAAGGTATAGAGTGTAGGGTGTAGAGTGTAGGGTATAGAGTGTAGGGCATAGGGTGTAGGGTATAGAGTGTAGGGTATAGAGTGTAGAGTGTAGGGTATAGAGTGTAGGGTATAGAGTGTAGGGTATAGAGTGTAGAGTGTAGGGTATAGAGTGTAGGGTATTGAGTGTAGGGTATAGAGTGTAGGGTATAGAGTGTAGGGTATAGAGTGTAGAGTTTAGGGTATAGAGTGTAGAGTGTAGGGTATAGAGTGTAGGGTATAGAGTGTAGGGTAGAGAGTGTAGAGTGTAGGATATAGAGTGTAGGGTATAGAGTGTAGGGTATAGAGTGTAGAGTGTAGGGATTAAAGTGTAGGGTATAGAGTGTAGGGTGTAGAGTGTAGGGTATAGAGTGTAGAGTGTAGGGTATAGAGTGTATGATATAGAGTGTAGGGTATAGAGTGTAGGGTGTAGAGTGTAGGGTATAGAGTGTTGGGCATAGAGTGTAGGGTATAGAGTGTAGTGTATAGAGTGTAGAGTGTAGGGTTTAGAGTGTATGGTATAGAGTGTAGGGTATAGAGTGTAGGGTATAGAGTGTAGGGCAAAGAGTGTAGGGTATAGAGTGTAGGGTATAGAGTGTAGGGTATAGAGTGTAGGGCAAAGAGTGTAGGGTATAGAGTGTAGGGTATAGAGTGTAGGGTATAGAGTGTAGGGTATAGAGTGTAGGGTATATAGTGTAGAGTGTAGGGTATAGAGTGTAGGGTATAGAGTGTAGGGTATAGAGTGTAGGGTATAGAGTGTAGGGTATATAGTGTAGAGTGTAGGGTATAGAGTGTAGGGTATAGAGTGTAGGGTATAGAGTGTAGGGTATAGAGTGCAGGGTATAGAGTGTAGAGTGTAGGGTATAGAGTGTAGAGTGTAGGGTATAGAGTGCAGGGTATAGAGTGTAGGGTATAGAGTGTAGGGTATAGAGTGTAGAGTGTAGGGTATAGAGTGTAGGGTATAGAGTGTAGGGTAGAGAGTGTAGAGTGTAGGGTATAGAGTGTAGGGTATAGAGTGTAGGGTATAGAGTGTAGGGTATAGAGTGTAGAGTGTCGGGATTAGAGTGTAGGGTATAGAGTGTAGGATGTAGAGTGTAGGGTATAGAGTGTAGAGTGTAGGGTATAGAGTGTATGGTATAGAGTGTAGGGTATAGAGTGTAGGGTGTAGAGTGTAGGGTATAGAGTGTAGGGTATAGAGTGTAGGGTATAGAGTGTAGGGTATAGAGTGTAGGGTATAGAGTGTAGGGAATAGAGTGTAGAGTGTAAGGTATAGAGTGTAGAGTGTAGGGTATAGAGTGTAGGGTATAGACTGTAGGGTATAGAGTGTAGGGTATAGATTGTAGAGTGTAGGCTATAGAGTGTAGGGTATAGAGTGTAGAGTGTAGGGTATAGAGTGTAGGGTATAGAGTGTAGGGTATAGAGTGTAGGGTATAGAGTGTAGGGCATAGAGTGTAGGGTATAGAGTGTAGGGTATAGAGTGTAGAGTGTAGGGTATAGAGTGTAGGGTATAGAGTGTAGGGTATAGAGTGTAGAGTGTAGGGCATCGAGTGTAGAGTGTAGGGTATAGAGTGTAGGGCATAGAGTGTAGGGTATAGAGTGTAGAGTGTAGGGTATAGAGTGTAGAGTGTAGGGTATAGAGTGTAGGGTATAGAGTGTAGGGTAGAGAGTGTAGGGTAGAGAGTGTAGAGTGTAGGGTATATAGTGTAGGGTATAGAGTGTAGGGTATAGATTGTAGAGTGTAGGGATTATAGTGTAGTGTATAGAGTGTAGGGTGTAGAGTGTAGGGTATAGAGTGTAGAGTGTAGGGTATAGAGTGTATGGTATAGAGTGTAGGGTATAGAGTGTGGGGTGTAGAGTTTAGGGTATAGAGTGTAGGGTACAGAGTGTAGGGAATAGAGTGTAGAGTGTAAGGTATAGAGTGTAGAGTGTAGGGCATAGAGTGTAGAGTGTAGGGTATAGAGTGTAGGGTATAGAGTGTAGGGTATAGAGTGTAGGGTATAGAGTGTAGGGTATAGAGTGTAGAGTGTAGGGTATAGAGTGTAGAGTGTAGGGTATAGAGTGTAGAGTGTAGGGTATAGAGTGTAGGGTATAGAGTGTAGGGTATAGAGTGTAGGGTATAGAGTGTAGGGTATAGAGTGTAGAGTGTAGGGTATAGCGTGTAGAGTGTAGGGTATAGAGTGTAGGGTATAGTGTGCAGGGTATAGAGTGTAGGGTAGAGAGTGTAGAGTGTAGGGTATAGAGTGTAGGGTATAGAGTGTAGGGTATAGAGTGTAGAGTGTAGGGATTAGAGTGTAGGGTATAGAGTGTAGGGTATAGAGTGTAGGGTATAGAGTGTAGGGTATAGAGTGTAGAGTGTAGGGTATAGAGTGTAGAGTGTAGGGTATAGAGTGTAGAGTGTAGGGTATAGAGTGTAGAGTGTAGGGTATAGAGTGTAGAGTGTAGGGTATAGAGTGTAGGGTATAGAGTGTAGGGTATAGAGTGTAGGGTATAGAGTGTAGAGTGTAGGGTATAGAGTGTAGAGTGTAGGGTATAGAGTGTAGGGTATAGTGTGCAGGGTATAGAGTGTAGGGTAGAGAGTGTAGAGTGTAGGGTATAGAGTGTAGGGTATAGAGTGTAGGGTATAGAGTGTAGAGTGTAGGGATTAGAGTGTAGGGTATAGAGTGTAGGGTGTAGAGTGTAGGGTATAGAGTGTAGAGTGTAGGGTATAGAGTGTATGGTATAGAGTGTAGGGTATAGAGTGTAGGGTGTAGAGTGTAGGGTATAGAGTGTAGGGTATAGAGTGTAGGGTATAGAGTGTAAGGTATAGAGTGTAGGGAATAGAGTGTAGAGTGTAAGGTATAGAGTGTAGAGTGTAGGGTATAGAGTGTAGGGTATAGAGTGTAGAGTGTAGGGATTAGAGTGTAGGGTATAGCGTGTAGGGTGTAGAGTGTAGGGCATAGAGTGTAGAGTGTAGGGTATAGAGTGTATGGTATAGAGTGTAGTTTATAGAGTGTAGGGTGTAGAGTGTAGGGTATAGAGTGTAGGGTATAGAGTGTAGGGTATAGAGTGTAGGGAATAGAGTGTAGAGTGTAGGGTATAGAGTGTAGGGTATAGAGTGTAGGGTATAGAGTGTAGAGTGTAGGGTATAGAGTGTAGGGTATAGAGTGTAGGGTATAGAGTGTAGGGCATAGAGTGTAGGGTATAGAGTGTAGGATATAGAGTGTAGAGTGTAGGGTATAGAGTGTAGGGTATAGAGTGTAGGGTATAGAGTGCAGAGTGTAGGGTATAGAGTGTAGGGTATAGACTGTAGGGTATAGAGTGTAGAGTATAGGGTATAGAGTGTAGGGTATAGAGTGTAGGGTATAGAGTGTAGGGTATAGAGTGTAGGGCATAGAGTGTAGGGTATAGAGTGTAGGGTATAGAGTGTAGGGTATATAGTGTAGAGTGTAGGGTATAGAGTGTAGGGTATAGAGTGTAGGGTATAGAGTGTAGAGTGTAGGGTATAGAGTGTAGGGTATAGAGTGTAGGGTATAGAGTGTAGGGCATAGAGTGTAGGGTATAGAGTGTAGGGTATAGAGTGTAGAGTGTAGGGTATAGAGTGTAGGGTATAGAGTGTAGGGTATAATGTAATCCGCAAGTGCTAGTAAAAGATGTAAAAAACAGGGTATTTGGTTGATACGTTTTTTGCAAAAAATGTATACTAAGCTGCTCTACCAATCTTCACGGTATACCCTTATCAGAGCAGTCCTAACTAATGTATGCAATCCCTATCTGATGTATTTAAAAACCTGATCATCTGTATATAACCTGTGTGAACAGGGTTCAGAGAGGAAAAATCCATGTGTGCATACAGGGTAGAACAGCTTTTGTGCAGATAGCCCAAGAGGAGTGGTGGAACTCCCCAGTCTTGTAGACACAAGAGAACAATTATGGAAACAGGAACACATGGGCTACTTGCACAGTGAACAAGTCTGTATGATCATGTTCACACACCACCAAGAAACCTGAAGACACAAAAGAGAATAGTAAAACCAAAAACACTCAGTTTGAAAAAATGTTGCAGTAATCCGCAAGTGCTAGTAAAAGATGTAAAAAACAGGGTATTTGGTTGATACGTTTTTTGCAAAAAATGTATACTAAGCTGCTCTACCAATCTTCACGGTATACCCTTATCAGAGCAGTCCTAACTAATGTATGCAATCCCTATCTGATGTATTTAAAAACCTGATCATCTGTATATAACCTGTGTGAACAGGGTTCAGAGAGGAAAAATCCATGTGTGCATACAGGGTAGAACAGCTTTTGTGCAGATAGCCCAAGAGGAGTGGTGGAACTCCCCAGTCTTGTAGACACAAGAGAACAATTATGGAAACAGGAACACATGGGCTACTTGCACAGTGAACAAGTCTGTATGATCATGTTCACACACCACCAAGAAACCTGAAGACACAAAAGAGAATAGTAAAACCAAAAACACTCAGTTTGAAAAAATGTTGCAGTAATCCGCAAGTGCTAGTAAAAGATGTAAAAAACAGGGTATTTGGTTGATACGTTTTTTGCAAAAAATGTATACTAAGCTGCTCTACCAATCTTCACGGTATACCCTTATCAGAGCAGTCCTAACTAATGTATGCAATCCCTATCTGATGTATTTAAAAACCTGATCATCTGTATATACCCTACACTCTATACCCTACACTCTATACCCTACACTCTATACCCTACACTCTACACTCTATACCCTACACTCTACACTATATACCCTGCACTCTATACCCTACACTCTATACCCTACACTCTATACCCTACACTCTATACCCTAAACTCTTCACTATATACCCTACACTCTACACCCTACACTCTATACCCTACACTCTAATCCCTACACTGTACACTCTATACCCTACACTCTATACCCTACACTCTACACTCTATACCTTACACTCTGCACTCTATTCCCTACACTCTATACCCTACACTCTATACCCTACACTCTATACCCTACACTCTATACTCTACACTCTACACCCTACACTCTATACCCTACACTCTATACCATACACTCTATACCCTACACTCTACACTCTATACCCTACACTCTACACCCTACACTCTATACCCTACACTCTAATCCCTACACTCTACACTCTATACCCTACACTCTATACCCTACACTCTATACCCTACACTCTACACTCTCTACCCTACACTCTATACCCTGCACTCTATACCCTACACTCTATACCCTACACTCTACACTCTATACCCTACACTCTACACTCTATACCCTACACTCTATACCCTACACTCTATACCCTACACTCTATACCCTACACTCTATACCCTACACTCTACACTCTATGCCCTACACTCTACACTCTATACCCTACACTCTACACTCTATACCCTACACTCTACACTCTATACCCTACACTCTATACCCTACACTCTATACCCTACACTCTATACCCTACACTCTACACTCTATGCCCCACACTCTACACTCTATACCTTACACTCTACACTCTATTCCCTACACTCTATACCCTACACTCTATACCCTACACTCTACACCCCACACTCTATACCCTACACTCTATACCATACACTCTATACCCTACACTCTACACTCTATACCCTACACTCTACACCCTACACTCTATACACTACACTCTAATCCCTACACTCTACACTCTATACCCTACACTCTATACCCTACACTCTATACCCTACACTCTACACTCTCTACCCTTCACTCTCTACCCTACACTCTATACCCTACACTCTATACCCTACACTCTACACTCTATACCCTTCACTCTATACCCTACACTCTATACCCTACACTCTACACTCTATACCCTACACTCTACACTCTATACCCTGCACTCTATACCCTACACTCTATACCCTACACTCTATACCCTACACTCTATACCCTACACTCTTCACTATATACCGTACACTCTACACCCTACACTCTATACCCTACACTCTAATCCCTACACTGTACACTCTATACCCTACACTCTATACCCTACACTCTACACTCTATACCTTACACTCTGCACTCTATTCCCTACACTCTATACCCTACACTCTATACCCTACACTCTATACCCTACACTCTATACTCTACACTCTACACCCTACACTCTATACCCTACACTCTATACCATACACTCTATACCCTACACTCTACACTCTATACCCTACACTCTACACCCTACACTCTATACCCTACACTCTAATCCCTACACTCTACACTCTATACCCTACACTCTATACCCTACACTCTATACCCTACACTCTACACTCTCTACCCTACACTCTATACCCTGCACTCTATACCCTACACTCTATACCCTACACTCTACACTCTATACCCTACACTCTACACTCTATACCCTACACTCTATACCCTACACTCTATACCCTACACTCTATACCCTACACTCTATACCATACACTCTACACTCTATACCCTACACTCTACACTCTATACCCTACACTCTATACCCTACACTCTATACCCTACACTCTATACCCTACACTCTACACTCTATGCCCTACACTCTACACTCTATACCTTACACTCTACACTCTATTCCCTACACTCTATACCCTACACTCTATACCCTACACTCTACACCCCACACTCTCTACCCTACACTCTATACCCTACACTCTATACCCTACACTCTACACTCTATACCCTACACTCTACACTCTATACCCTACACTCTATACCCTACACTCTATACCCTACACTCTACACTCTATGCCCTACACTCTACACTCTATACCCTACACTCTATACCCTACACTCTATACCCTACACTCTACACTCTATACCCTACACTCTATACCCTACACTCTATGCCCTACACTCTATACCCTACACTCTATACCCTACACTCTATACCCTACACTCTACACTCTATACCCTACACTCTATACCCTACACTCTATACCCTACACTCTACACTATATACCCTACACTCTATACCCTACACTCTATACCCTACACTCTACACTCTATACCCTACACTCTATACCCTACACTCTATACCCTACACTCTATACCCTACACTCTATACCCTACACTCTATACCCTACACTCTATACCCTATACTCTACACTCTATACCCTACAGTCTATACCCTACACTCTATACCCTACACTCTGCACTCTATACCCTACACTCTATACCCTACACTCTATACCCTACACTCTACACTCTATATCCTACACTCTATACCCTACACTCTATGCCCTACACTCTATACCCTACACTCTATACCCTACACTCTATACCCTACACTCTACACTCTATACCCTACACTCTATACCCTACACTCTATACCCTACACTCTACACTCTATTCCCTACACTCTATACCCTACACTCTATACCCTACACTCTATACCCTACACTCTACACCCTACACTCTATAAACTACACTCTATACCATACACTCTATACCCTACACTCTACACTCTATGCCCTACACTCTACACCCTACACGCTATACCCTACACTCTAATCCCTACACTCTACACTCTATACCCTACACTCTATACCCTACACTCTACACTCTATACCTTACACTCTACACTCTATTCCCTACACTCTATACCTTACACTCTATACCCTACACTCTATACCCTACACTCTATACCCTACACTCTACACCCTACACTCTATACCCTACACTCTATACCATACACTCTATACCCTACACTCTACACTCTATACCCTACACTCTACACCCTACACTCTATACCCTACACTCTAATCCCTACACTCTACACTCTATACCCTACACTCTATACCCTACACTCTATACCCTACACTCTACACTCTCTACCCTACACTCTATACCCTGCACACTATACCCTACACTCTATACCCTACACTCTACACTCTATACCCTACACTCTACACTCTATACCCTACACTCTATACCCTACACTCTATACCCTACACTCTATACCCTACACTCTACACTCTATACCCTACACTCTACACTCTATACCCTACACTCTACACTCTATACCCTACACTCTACACTCTATACCCTACACTCTACACTCTATACCCTACACTCTATACCCTACACTCTATACCCTACACTCTATACCCTACACTCTAATCCCTACACTCTACACTCTATACCCTACACTCTATACCCTACACTCTATACCCTACACTCTACACTCTCTACCCTACACTCTATACCCTGCACACTATACCCTACACTCTATACCCTACACTCTACACGCTATACCCTACACTCTACACTCTATACCCTACACTCTATACCCTACACTCTATACCCTACACTCTATACCCTACACTCTACACTCTATACCCTACACTCTACACTCTATACCCTACACTCTACACTCTATACCCTACACTCTATACCCTACACTCTATACCCTACACTCTATACCCTACACTCTATACCCTACACTCTACACTCTATGCCCTACACTCTACACTCTATACCTTACACTCTACACTCTATTCCCTACACTCTTTACCCTACACTCTATACCCTAAACTCTACACCCCACACTCTATACCCTACACTCTATACCATACACTCTATACCCTACACTCTACACTCTATACCCTACACTCTACACCCTACACTCTATACCCTACACTCTATACCCTACACTCTACACTCTATACCCTACACTCTACACTCTATACCCTACACTCTATGCCCTACACTCTATACCCTACACTCTACACTCGATGCCCTACACTCTACACTCTATACCCTACACTCTATACCCTACACTCTATACCCTACACTCTACACTCTATACCCTACACTCTATACCCTACACTCTATGCCCTACACTCTATACCCTACACTCTATACCCTACACTCTATACCCTACACTCTATACCCTACACTCTACACTCTATACCCTACACTCTATAGCCTACACTCTACAATCTATACCCTACAGTCTATACCCTACACTCTATACCCTACACTCTACACTCTATACCTTACACTCTACACTCTATTCCCTACACTCTATACCCTACACTCTATACCCTACACTCTATACCCTACACTCTATACCCTACACTCTATACCCTACACTCTACACCCTACACTCTATACCCTACACTCTATACCATACACTCTATACCCTACACTCTACACTCTATACCCTACACTCTACATCCTACACTCTATACCCTACACTCTAATCCCGACACTCTACACTCTATACCCTACACTCTATACCCTACACTCTATACCCTACACTCTATACCCTACACTCTACACTCTCTACCCTACACTCTATACCCTACACTCTATACCCTACACTCTACACTCTATACCCTACACTCTATACCCTACACTCTATACCCTGCACTCTATACCCTACACTCTACACTCTATACCCTACACTCTACACTCTATACCCTGCACTCTATACCCTACACTATATACCCTACACTCTATACCCTACACTCTATACCCTACACTCTACACTATATACCCTACACTCTATACCCTACACTCTATACCCTACACTCTATACCCTACACTCTATACCCTACACTCTACACTATATACCCTACACTCTATACCCTACACTCTATACCCTACACTCTATACCCTACACTCTATACCCTACACTCTTTGCCCTACACTCTATACCCTACACTCTATACCCTACACTCTACACTATATACCCTACACTCTATACCCTACACTCTATACCCTACACTCTATACCCTACACTCTATACCCTACACTCTTTGCCCTACACTCTATACCCTACACTCTATACCCTACACTCTATACCATACACTCTATACCCTACACTCTACACTCTATACACTACACTCTATACCCTACACTCTATGCCCAACACTCTATACCCTACACTCTACACCCTACACTCTATACCCTACACTCTATATCATACACTCTATACCCTACACTCTACACTCTATACCCTACACTCTACACCCTACACTCTATACCCTACACTTTAATCCCTACACTCTACACTCTATACCCTACACTCTATACCCTACACTCTATATCCTACACTCTACACTCTCTACCCTACACTCTATACCCTACACTCTATACCCTACACTCTACACTCTATACCCTAAACTCTACACTCTATACCCTACACTCTATACCCTACACTCTATACCCTACACTCAATACCCTACACTCTATACCCTACACTCTACACTCTATACCCTACACTCTATACCCTACACTCTATACCCTACACTCTACACTCTATACCCTACACTCTATACCCTACACCCTATGCCCTACACTCTATACCCTACACTCTACACCCTACACTCTATACCTTACACTCTATACCCTACTCTCTATACCCTACACTCTAAACTCTATACCCTACACTCTATACCCTACACTCTATAACATACACTCTACACCCTACACTCTATACCCTACAATCTATACCATACACTCTATACCCTACACTCTATACCCTACACTCTATACCCTACACTCTATACCATACACTCTATACCCTACACTCTATACCGTACACTCTATACCATACACTCTATACCCTACACTCTATACCCTACACTCTACACCCTACACTCTATACCTTACACTCTATACCCTACACTCTAAACTCTATACCCTACACTCTACACTCTATACCATACACTCTATACCCTACACTCTATACCCTACACTCTATGCCCTACACTCTATACCCTACACTCTATACCCTACACTCTATACCCTACACTCTATACCCTATACTCTACACTCTATACCCTACAGTCTATACCCTACACTCTATACCCTACACTCTGCACTCTATACCCTACACTCTATACCCTACACTCTATACCCTACACTCTACACTCTATATCCTACACTCTATACCCTACACTCTATGCCCTACACTCTATACCCTACACTCTATACCCTACACTCTATACCCTACACTCTACACTCTATACCCTACACTCTATACCCTACACTCTATACCCTACACTCTACACTCTATTCCCTACACTCTATACCCTACACTCTATACCCTACACTCTATACCCTACACTCTACACCCTACACTCTATACCCTACACTCTATACCATACACTCTATACCCTACACTCTACACTCTATGCCCTACACTCTACACCCTACACGCTATACCCTACACTCTAATCCCTACACTCTACACTCTATACCCTACACTCTATACCCTACACTCTATACCCTACACTCTACACTCTCTACCCTACACTCTCTACCCTACACTCTCTACCCTACACTCTATACCGTACACTCTACACTCTATACCCTACACTCTACACTCTATACCCTACACTCTATACCCTACACTCTATACCCTACACTCTACACTCTATACCCTACACTCTATATCCTACACTCTATGCACTACACTCTATACCCTACACTCTATACCCTACACTCTATACCCTACACTCTACACTCTATACCCTACACTCTATACCCTACACTCTATACCCTACACTCTACACTCTATACCCTACACTCTATACCCTACACTCTATACCCTACACTCTATACCCTACACTCTGCACTCTATACCCTATACTCTATACCCTACACTCTATACCCTACACTCTATACCCTACACTCTATAATCTACACTCTATACCCTACACTCTATACCCTACACTCTATACCCTACATTCTACACTCTATACCCTACACTCTATACCCTACACTCTATACCCTACACTCTACACTCTATACCCTACACTCTATACCCTACACTCTATGCCCTACACTCTATACCCTACACTCTATACCCTACACTCTATACCCTACACTCTACACTCTATACCCTACACTCTATACCCTACACTCTAATCCCTACACTCTACACCATACACTCTATAGCATACACTCTATACCCTACACTCTACACTCTATACCCTACACTCTATACCCTACACTCTACACCCTGCACTCTATACCCTACACACTATACCCTACACTCTACACTCTATACCCTACACTCTATACCCTACACTCTATACCCTACACTCTATACCCTACAATCTACACTCTATACCCTACACTCTATAGCCTACACTCTACAATCTATACCCTACACTCTATACCCTACACTCTATACCCTACAGTCTATACCCTACACTCTATACCCTACACTCTACACTCTATACCTTACACTCTACACTCTATTCCCTACACTCTATACCCTACACTCTATACCCTACACTCTATACCCTACACTCTATACCCTACACTCTACACCCTACACTCTATACCCTACACTCTATACCATACACTCTATACCCTACACTCTACACCCTACACTCTACACCCTACACTCTATACCCTACACTCTACACTCTATACCCTACACTCTATACCCTACACTCTACACTCTATACCTTACACTCTACACTCTATTCCCTACACTCTATACCTTACACTCTATACCCTACACTCTATACCCTACACTCTATACCCTACACTCTACACCCTACACTCTATACCCTACACTCTATACCATACACTCTATACCCTACACTCTACACTCTATACCCTACACTCTACACCCTACACTCTATACCCTACACTCTAATCCCTACACTCTACACTCTATACCCTACACTCTATACCCTACACTCTATACCCTACACTCTACACTCTCTACCCTACACTCTATACCCTGCACACTATACCCTACACTCTATACCCTACACTCTACACTCTATACCCTACACTCTACACTCTATACCCTACACTCTATACCCTACACTCTATACCCTACACTCTATACTCTACACTCTACACTCTATACCCTACACTCTACACTCTATACCCTACACTCTATACCCTACACTCTATACCCTACACTCTATACCCTACACTCTACACTCTATACCCTACACTCTACACTCTATACCCTACACTCTACACTCTAAACCCTACACTCTATACCCTACACTCTATACCCTACACTCTATACCCTACACTCTAATCCCTACACTCTACACTCTATACCCTACACTCTATACCCTACACTCTATACCCTACACTCTACACTCTCTACCCTACACTCTATACCCTGCACACTATACCCTACACTCTATACCCTACACTCTACACTCTATACCCTACACTCTACACTCTATACCATACACTCTATACCCTACACTCTATACCCTACACTCTATACCCTACACTCTATACCCTACACTCTACACTCTATACCCTACACTCTACACTCTATACCCTACACTCTACACTCTATACCCTACACTCTATACCCTACACTCTATACCCTACACTCTATACCCTACACTCTATACCCTACACTCTACACTCTATGCCCTACACTCTACACTCTATACCTTACACTCTACACTCTATTCCCTACACTCTGTACCCTACACTCTATACCCTACACTCTACACCCCACACTCTATACCCTACACTCTATACCATACACTCTATACCCTACACTCTACACTCTATACCATACACTCTACACCCTACACTCTATACACTACACTATAATCCCTACACTCTACAATCTATACCCTACACTCTATACCCTACACTCTATACCCTACACTCTACACTCTCTACCCTACACTCTCTACCCTACACTCTATACCCTACACTCTATACCCTACACTCTACACTCTATACCCTACACTCTACACTCTATACCCTACACTCTATGCCCTACACTCTATACCCTACACTCTACACTCGATGCCCTACACTCTACACTCTATACCCTACACTCTATACCCTACACTCTATACCCTACACTCTACACTCTATACCCTACACTCTATACCCTACAATCTATGCCCTACACTCTATACCCTACACTCTATACCCTACACTCTATACCCTACACTCTATACCCTACACTCTATACCCTACACTCTAATCCCTACACTCTACACCATACACTCTATAGCATACACTCTATACCCTACACTCTACACTCTATACCCTACACTCTATACCCTACACTCTACACCCTGCACTCTATACCCTACACACTATACCCTACACTCTACACTCTATACCCTACACTCTATACCCTACACTCTATACCCTACACTCTATACCCTACAATCTACACTCTATACCCTACACTCTATAGCCTACACTCTACAATCTATACCCTACACTCTATACGCTACACTCTATACCCTACAGTCTATACCCTACACTCTATACCCTACACTCTACACTCTATACCTTACACTCTACACTCTATTCCCTACACTCTATACCCTACACTCTATACCCTACACTCTATACCCTACACTCTATACCCTACACTCTACACCCTACACTCTATACCCTACACTCTATACCATACACTCTATACCCTACACTCTACACCCTACACTCTACACCCTACACTCTATACCCTACACTCTACACTCTATACCCTACACTCTATACCCTACACTCTACACTCTATACCTTACACTCTACACTCTATTCCCTACACTCTATACCTTACACTCTATACCCTACACTCTATACCCTACACTCTATACCCTACACTCTACACCCTACACTCTATACCCTACACTCTATACCATACACTCTATACCCTACACTCTACACTCTATACCCTACACTCTACACCCTACACTCTATACCCTACACTCTAATCCCTACACTCTACACTCTATACCCTACACTCTATACCCTACACTCTATACCCTACACTCTACACTCTCTACCCTACACTCTATACCCTGCACACTATACCCTACACTCTATACCCTACACTCTACACTCTATACCCTACACTCTACACTCTATACCCTACACTCTATACCCTACACTCTATACCCTACACTCTATACCCTACACTCTACACTCTATACCCTACACTCTACACTCTATACCCTACACTCTATACTCTACACTCTATACCCTACACTCTATACCCTACACTCTACACTCTATACCCTACACTCTACACTCTATACCCTACACTCTACACTCTAAACCCTACACTCTATACCATACACTCTATACCCTACACTCTATACCCTACACTCTAATCCCTACACTCTACACTCTATACCCTACACTCTATACCCTAGACTCTATACCCTACACTCTACACTCTCTACCCTACACTCTATACCCTGCACACTATACCCTACACTCTATACCCTACACTCTACACTCTATACCCTACACTCTACACTCTATACCCTACACTCTATACCCTACACTCTATACCCTACACTCTATACCCTACACTCTATACCCTACACTCTACACCCTACACTCTACACTCTATACCCTACACTCTACACTCTATACCCTACACTCTATACCCTACACTCTATACCCTACACTCTATACCCTACACTCTACACTCTATGCCCTACACTCTACACTCTATACCTTACACTCTACACTCTATTCCCTACACTCTGTACCCTACACTCTATACCCTACACTCTACACCCCACACTCTATACCCTACACTCTATACCATACACTCTATACCCTACACTCTACACTCTATACCCTACACTCTACACCCTACACTCTATACCCTACACTCTAATCCCTACACTCTACACTCTATACCCTACACTCTATACCCTACACTCTATACCCTACACTCTACACTCTCTACCCTACACTCTATACCCTGCACACTATACCCTACACTCTATACCCTACACTCTACACTCTATACCCTACACTCTACACTCTATACCCTACACTCTATACCCTACACTCTATACCCTACACTCTATACCCTACACTCTACACTCTATACCCTACACTCTACACTCTATACCCTACACTCTATACTCTACACTCTATACCCTACACTCTATACCCTACACTCTACACTCTATACCCTACACTCTACACTCTATACCCTACACTCTACACTCTAAACCCTACACTCTATACCATACACTCTATACCCTACACTCTATACCCTACACTCTAATCCCTACACTCTACACTCTATACCCTACACTCTATACCCTAGACTCTATACCCTACACTCTACACTCTCTACCCTACACTCTATACCCTGCACACTATACCCTACACTCTATACCCTACACTCTACACTCTATACCCTACACTCTACACTCTATACCCTACACTCTATACCCTACACTCTATACCCTACACTCTATACCCTACACTCTATACCCTACACTCTACACCCTACACTCTACACTCTATACCCTACACTCTACACTCTATACCCTACACTCTATACCCTACACTCTACACCCTACACTCTATACCCTACACTCTAATCCCTACACTCTACACTCTATACCCTACACTCTATACCCTACACTCTATACCCTACACTCTACACTCTATACCCTACACTCTATACCCTACACTCTATACCCTACACTCTATACCCTACACTCTACACTCTATACCCTACACTCTACACTCTATACCCTACACTCTATACTCTACACTCTATACCCTACACTCTATACCCTACACTCTACACTCTATACCCTACACTCTACACTCTATACCCTACACTCTACACTCTAAACCCTACACTCTATACCATACACTCTATACCCTACACTCTATACCCTACACTCTAATCCCTACACTCTACACTCTATACCCTACACTCTATACCCTAGACTCTATACCCTACACTCTACACTCTCTACCCTACACTCTATACCCTGCACACTATACCCTACACTCTATACCCTACACTCTACACTCTATACCCTACACTCTACACTCTATACCCTACACTCTATACCCTACACTCTATACCCTACACTCTATACCCTACACTCTATACCCTACACTCTACACCCTACACTCTACACTCTATACCCTACACTCTACACTCTATACCCTACACTCTATACCCTACACTCTATACCCTACACTCTATACCCTACACTCTACACTCTATGCCCTACACTCTACACTCTATACCTTACACTCTACACTCTATTCCCTACACTCTGTACCCTACACTCTATACCCTACACTCTACACCCCACACTCTATACCCTACACTCTATACCATACACTCTATACCCTACACTCTACACTCTATACCCTACACTCTACACCCTACACTCTATACACTACACTATAATCCCTACACTCTACAATCTATACCCTACACTCTATACCCTACACTCTATACCCTACACTCTACACTCTCTACCCTACACTCTCTACCCTACACTCTATACCCTACACTCTATACCCTACACTCTACACTCTATACCCTACACTCTACACTCTATACCCTACACTCTATGCCCTACACTCTATACCCTACACTCTACACTCGATGCCCTACACTCTACACTCTATACCCTACACTCTATACCCTACACTCTATACCCTACACTCTACACTCTATACCCTACACTCTATACCCTACACTCTATGCCCTACACTCTATACCCTACACTCTATACCCTACACTCTATACCCTACACTCTATACCCTACACTCTACACTCTATACCCTACACTCTATAGCCTACACTCTACAATCTATACCCTACACTCTATACCCTACACTCTATACCCTACAGTCTATACCCTACACTCTATACCCTACACTCTACACTCTATACCTTACACTCTACACTCTATTCCCTACACTCTATACCCTACACTCTATACCCTACACTCTATACCCTACACTCTATACCCTACACTCTATACCCTACACTCTACACCCTACACTCTATACCCTACACTCTATACCATACACTCTATACCCTACACTCTACACTCTATACCCTACACTCTACATCCTACACTCTATACCCTACACTCTAATCCCGACACTCTACACTCTATACCCTACACTCTATACCCTACACTCTATACCCTACACTCTACACTCTCTACCCTACACTCTATACCCTACACTCTATACCCTACACTCTACACTCTATACCCTACACTCTATACCCTACACTCTATACCCTACACTCTATACCATACACTCTATACCCTACACTCTATACTCTACACTCTGAACCCTACACTCTATACCCTACACTCTACTCCCTACACTCTATACCCTACACTCTATACCCTACACTCTACACTCTATACCCTACACTCTATACCCTACACTCTATACCCTACACTCTATACCCTACACTCTACACTCTATACCCTACACTCTACACTCTATACCCTGCACTCTATACCCTACACTCTATACCCTACACTCTATACCCTACACTCTATACCCTACACTCTACACTATATACCCTACACTCTATACCCTACACGCTATACCCTACACTCTATACCCTACACTCTACACTATATACCCTACACTCTATACCCTACACTCTATACCCTACACTCTATACCCTACACTCTATACCCTACACTCTTTGCCCTACACTCTATACCCTACACTCTATACCCTACACTCTACACTATATACCCTACACTCTATACCCTACACTCTATACCCTACACTCTATACCCTACACTCTATACCCTACACTCTTTGCCCTACACTCTATACCCTACACTCTATACCCTACACTCTATACCATACACTCTATACCCTACACTCTATACCCTACACTCTAATCCCTACACTCTACACTCTATACCCTACACTCTATACCCTACACTCTATACCCTACACTCTACACTCTCTACCCTACACTCTATACCCTGCACACTATACCCTACACTCTATACCCTACACTCTACACTCTATACCCTACACTCTACACTCTATACCCTACACTCTATACCCTACACTCTATACCCTACACTCTATACCCTACACTCTACACCCTACACTCTACACTCTATACCCTACACTCTACACTCTATACCCTACACTCTATACCCTACACTCTATACCCTACACTCTATACCCTACACTCTATACCCTACACTCTACACTCTATGCCCTACACTCTACACTCTATACCTTACACTCTACACTCTATTCCCTACACTCTGTACCCTACACTCTATACCCTACACTCTACACCCCACACTCTATACCCTACACTCTATACCATACACTCTATACCCTACACTCTACACTCTATACCCTACACTCTACACCCTACACTCTATACACTACACTATAATCCCTACACTCTACAATCTATACCCTACACTCTATACCCTACACTCTATACCCTACACTCTACACTCTCTACCCTACACTCTCTACCCTACACTCTATACCCTACACTCTATACCCTACACTCTACACTCTATACCCTACACTCTACACTCTATACCCTACAATCTATGCCCTACACTCTATACCCTACACTCTACACTCGATGCCCTACACTCTACACTCTATACCCTACACTCTATACCCTACACTCTATACCCTACACTCTACACTCTATACCCTACACTCTATACCCTACACTCTATGCCCTACACTCTATACCCTACACTCTATACCCTACACTCTATACCCTACACTCTATACCCTACACTCTACACTCTATACCCTACACTCTATAGCCTACACTCTACAATCTATACCCTACACTCTATACCCTACACTCTATACCCTACAGTCTATACCCTACACTCTATACCCTACACTCTACACTCTATACCTTACACTCTACACTCTATTCCCTACACTCTATACCCTACACTCTATACCCTACACTCTATACCCTACACTCTATACCCTACACTCTATACCCTACACTCTACACCCTACACTCTATACCCTACACTCTATACCATACACTCTATACCCTACACTCTACACTCTATACCCTACACTCTACATCCTACACTCTATACCCTACACTCTAATCCCGACACTCTACACTCTATACCCTACACTCTATACCCTACACTCTATACCCTACACTCTACACTCTCTACCCTACACTCTATACCCTACACTCTATACCCTACACTCTACACTCTATACCCTACACTCTATACCCTACACTCTATACCCTACACTCTATACCATACACTCTATACCCTACACTCTATACTCTACACTCTGAACCCTACACTCTATACCCTACACTCTACTCCCTACACTCTATACCCTACACTCTATACCCTACACTCTACACTCTATACCCTACACTCTATACCCTACACTCTATACCCTACACTCTATACCCTACACTCTACACTCTATACCCTACACTCTACACTCTATACCCTGCACTCTATACCCTACACTCTATACCCTACACTCTATACCCTACACTCTATACCCTACACTCTACACTATATACCCTACACTCTATACCCTACACGCTATACCCTACACTCTATACCCTACACTCTACACTATATACCCTACACTCTATACCCTACACTCTATACCCTACACTCTATACCCTACACTCTATACCCTACACTCTTTGCCCTACACTCTATACCCTACACTCTATACCCTACACTCTACACTATATACCCTACACTCTATACCCTACACTCTATACCCTACACTCTATACCCTACACTCTATACCCTACACTCTTTGCCCTACACTCTATACCCTACACTCTATACCCTACACTCTATACCATACACTCTATACCCTACACTCTACACTCTATACCCTACACTCTATACTCTACACTCTATGCCCAACACTCTATACCCTACACTCTACACCCTACACTCTATACCCTACACTCTATATCATACACTCTATACCCTACACTCTACACTCTATACCCTACACTCTACACCCTACACTCTATACCCTACACTTTAATCCCTACACTCTACACTCTATACCCTACACTCTATACCCTACACTCTATATCCTACACTCTACACTCTCTACCCTACACTCTATACCCTACACTCTATACCCTACACTCTATACCCTACACTCTACACTCTATACCCTAAACTCTACACTCTATACCCTACACTCTATACCCTACACTCTATACCCTACACTCAATACCCTACACTCTATACCCTACACTCTACACTCTATACCCTACACTCTATACCCTACACTCTATACCCTACACTCTACACTCTATACCCTACACTCTATACCCTACACCCTATGCCCTACACTCTATACCCTACACTCTACACCCTACACTCTATACCTTACACTCTATACCCTACTCTCTATACCCTACACTCTAAACTCTATACCCTACACTCTATACCCTACACTCTATAACATACACTCTACACCCTACACTCTATACCCTACAATCTATACCATACACTCTATACCCTACACTCTATACCCTACACTCTATACCCTACACTCTATACCATACACTCTATACCCTACACTCTATACCGTACACTCTATACCATACACTCTATACCCTACACTCTATACCCTACACTCTACACCCTACACTCTATACCTTACACTCTATACCCTACACTCTAAACTCTATACCCTACACTCTACACTCTATACCATACACTCTATACCCTACACTCTATACCCTACACTCTATACCCTACACTCTATACCCTACACTCTATACCCTACACTCTACACCTTACACTCTATACCCTACACTCTATACCCTACACTCTAAACTCTATACCCTACACTCTACACTCTATACCCTACACTCTACACTCTATACCCTACACTCTACACTCTACACTCTATACCCTACACTCTACGCTCTATACCCTACACTCTATAACATACACTCTATACCCTACACTCTATACCCTACACTCTATACCATACACTCTATACCCTACACTCTATACCCTACACTCTATACCATACACTCTGTACCCTACACTCTATACCCTACACTCTATACCCTACACCCTATACCCTACACTCTATACCCTACACTCTACACCCTACACTCTATACCTTACACTCTATACCCTACACTCTATACCCTACACTCTAAACTCTATACCCTGCACTCTACACTCTATACCCTACACTCTATACCCTACACTCTATACCCTACACTCTATACCCTACACTCTATACCCTACACTCTACACTCTATACCCTACACTCTAGACCATACACTCCATACCCTACACTCTATACCGTACACTCTATACCCTACACTCTATACCCTACAATCTATACCCTACACTCTACACCCTACACTCTATACCTTACACTCTATACCCTACACTCTATACCCTACACTCTAAACTCTATACCCTACACTCTACACTCTATACCCTACACTCTATAACATACACTCTATACCCTACACTCTATACCCTACACTCTACACTCTATACCCTACACTCTATACCATACACTCTACACCATACACTCTATAGCATACACTCTATACCCTACACTCTACATTCTATACCCTACACTCTATACCCTACACTCTACACCCTGCACTCTATACCCTACACACTATACCCTACACTCTACACTCTATACCCTACACTCTATACCCTACACTCTATACCCTACACTCTATACCCTACACTCTATACCCTACACTCTATACCCTACAGTCTATACCCTACACTCTATACCCTACACTCTACACTCTATACCTTACACTCTACACTCTATTCCCTACACTCTATACCTTACACTCTATACCCTACACTCTATACCCTACACTCTATACCCTACACTCTACACCCTACACTCTATACCCTACACTCTATACCATACACTCTATACCCTACACTCTACACTCTATACCCTACACTCTACACCCTACACTCTATACCCTACACTCTAATCCCTACACTCTACACTCTATACCCTACACTCTATACCCTATACTCTACACTCTATACCTTACACTCTACACTCTATTCCCTACACTCTATACCCTACACTCTATACCCTACACTCTATACCCTACACTCTACACTCTATACCCTACACTCTATACCATACACTCTATACCCTACACTCTACACTCTATACCCTACACTCTACACACTACACTCTATACCCTACACTCTAATCCCTACACTCTACACTCTATACCCTACACTCTATACCCTACACTCTATACCCTACACTCTACACTCTCTACCCTACACTCTATACCCTACACTCTATAACATACACTCTATACCCTACACTCTACACCCTACACTCTATACCATACACTCTACACTCTATACCCTACACTCTATACCATACACTCTACACCATACACTCTATAGCATACACTCTATACCCTACACTCTACACTCTATACCCTACACTCTATACCCTACACTCTACACCCTGCACTCTATACCCTACACACTATACCCTACACTCTACACTCTATACCCTACACTCTATACCCTACACTCTATACCCTACACTCTATACCCTACACTCTACACTCTATACCCTACACTCTACACACTACACTCTATACCCTACACTCTAATCCCTACACTCTACACTCTATACCCTACACTCTATACCCTACACTCTATACCCTACACTCTACACTCTCTACCCTACACTCTATACCCTACACTATATAACATACACTCTATACCCGACAACCTACACCCTACACTCTATACCATACACTCTACACTCTATACCCTACACTCTATACCATACACTCTACACCATACACTCTATAGCATACACTCTATACCCTACACTCTACACTCTATACCCTACACTCTATACTCTACACTCTACACCCTGCACTCTATACCCTACACACTATACCCTACACTCTACACTCTATACCCTACACTCTATACCCTACACTCTATACCCTACACTCTATACCCTACACTCTACTCTCTATACCCTACACTCTATAGCCTACACTCTACAATCTATACCCTACACTCTATACCCTACACTCTATACCCTACAGTCTATACCCTACACTCTATACCCTACACTCTACACTCTATACCTTACACTCCACACTCTATTCCCTACACTCTATACCTCACACTCTATACCCTACACTCTATACCCTACACTCTACACCCTACACTCTATACCCTACACTCTATACCATACACTCTATACCCTACACTCTACACTCTATACCCTACACTCTACACCCTACACTCTATACCCTACACTCTAATCCCTACACTCTACACTCTATACCTTACACTCTACACCCTACACTCTACACTCTATACCTTACACTCTACACTCTATTCCCTACACTCTATACCCTACACTCTATACCCTACACTCTATACCCTACACTCTATACCCTACACTCTACACCCTACACTCTATACCCTACACTCTATACCCTACACTCTAATCCCTACACTCTACACTCTATACCCTACACTCTATACCCTACACTCTATACCCTACACACTACACTCTCTAACCTACACTCTATACCCTGCACACTATACCCTACACTCTATACCCTACACTCTACACTCTATACCCTACACTCTACACTCTATACCCTACACTCTATACCCTACACTCTATACCCTACACTCTATACCCTACACTCTATACCCTACACTCTACACTCTATACCCTACACTCTACACTCTATACCCTACACTCTATACCCTACACTCTATAACATACACTCTATACCCTACACTCTACACCCTACACTCTATACCATACACTCTACACTCTATACCCTACACTCTATACCATACACTCTACACCATACACTCTATAGCATACACTCTATACCCTACACTCTACACCCTACACTCTATACCATACACTCTACACTCTATACCCTACACTCTATACCATACACTCTACACCATACACTCTATAGCATACACTCTATACCCTACACTCTAATCCCTACACTCTACACTCTATACCCTACACTCTATACCCTACACTCTATACCCTACACTCTACACTCTCTACCCTACACTCTATACCCTACACTCTATAACATACACTCTATACCCTACACTCTAAACCCTACACTCTATACCATACACTCTACACTCTATACCCTACACTCTATACCATACACTCTACACCATACACTCTATAGCATACACTCTATACCCTACACTCTACACTCTATACCCTACACTCTATACCCCTACACTCTACACCCTGCACTCTATACCCTACACACTATACCCTACACTCTACACTCTATACCCTACACTCTATACCCTACACTCTATACCCTACACTCTATACCCTACACTCTACTCTCTATACCCTACACTCTATAGCCTACACTCTACAATCTATACCCTACACTCTATACCCTACACTCTATACCCTACAGTCTATACCCTACACTCTATACCCTACACTCTACACTCTATACCTTACACTCCACACTCTATTCCCTACACTCTATACCCTACACTCTATACCCTACACTCTATACCCTACACTCTACACCCTACACTCTATACCCTACACTCTATACCATACACTCTATACCCTACACTCTACACTCTATACCCTACACTCTACACCCTACACTCTATACCCTACACTCTAATCCCTACACTCTACACTCTATACCTTACACTCTATACCCTACACTCTACACTCTATACCTTACACTCTACACTCTATTCCCTACACTCTATACCCTACACTCTATACCCTACACTCTATACCCTACACTCTATACCCTACACTCTACACCCTACACTCTATACCCTACACTCTATACCCTACACTCTAATCCCTACACTCTACACTCTATACCCTACACTCTATACCCTACACTCTATACCCTACACTCTACACTCTCTACCCTACACTCTATACCCTGCACACTATACCCTACACTCTATACCCAACACTCTACACTCTATACCCTACACTCTACACTCTATACCCTACACTCTATACCCTACACTCTATACCCTACACTCTATACCCTACACTCTATACCCTACACTCTACACTCTATACCCTACACTCTACACTCTATACATAGTAACATAGTAACATAGTAACATAGTTAGTGAGGCCGAAAAAAGACATTTGTCCATCCAGTTCAGCCTATATTCCATCATAATAAATATCCAGATCTACGTCCTTCTACAGAACCTAATAATTGTATGATACAATATTGTTCTGCTCCAGGAAGACATCCAGGCCTCTCTTGAACCCCTCGACTGAGTTCGCCATCACCACCTCCTCAGGCAAGCAATTCCAGATTCTCACTGCCCTAACAGTAAAGAATCCTCTTCTATGTTGGTGGAAAAACCTTCTCTCCTCCAGACGCAAAGAATGCCCCCTTGTGCCCGTCACCTTCCTTGGTATAAACAGATCCTCAGCGAGATATTTGTATTGTCCCCTTATATACTTATACATGGTTATTAGATCGCCCCTCAGTCGTCTTTTTTCTAGACTAAATAATCCTAATTTCGCTAATCTATCTGGGTATTGTAGTTCTCCCATCCCCTTTATTAATTTTGTTGCCCTCCTTTGTACTCTCTCTAGTTCCATTATATCCTTCCTGAGCACTGGTGCCCAAAACTGGACACAGTACTCCATGTGCGGTCTAACTAGGGATTTGTACAGAGGCAGTATAATGCTCTCATCATGTGTATCCAGACCTCTTTTAATGCACCCCATGATCCTGTTTGCCTTGGCAGCTGCTGCCTGGCACTGGCTGCTCCAGGTAAGTTTATCATTAACTAGGATCCCCAAGTCCTTCTCCCTGTCAGATTTACCCAGTGGTTTCCCATTCAGTATGTAATGGTGATATTGATTCCCTCTTCCCATGTGTATAACCTTACATTTATCATTGTTAAACCTCATCTGCCACCTTTCAGCCCAAGTTTCCAACTTATCCAGATCCATCTGTAGCAGAATACTATCTTCTCTTGTATTAACTGCTTTACATAGTTTTGTATCATCTGCAAATATCGATATTTTACTGTGTAAACCTTCTACCAGATCATTAATGAATATGTTGAAGAGAACAGGTCCCAATACTGACCCCTGCGGTACCCCACTGGTCACAGCGACCCAGTTAGAGACTATACCATTTATAACCACCCTCTGCTTTCTATCACTAAGCCAGTTACTAACCCATTTACACACATTTTCCCCCAGACCAAGCATTCTCATTTTGTGTACCAACCTCTTGTGCGGCACGGTATCAAACGCTTTGGAAAAATCGAGATATACCACGTCCAATGACTCACCGTGGTCCAGTCTATAGCTTACCTCTTCATAAAAACTGATTAGATTGGTTTGACAGGAGCGATTTCTCATAAACCCATGCTGATATGGAGTTAAACAGTTATTCTCATTGAGATAATCCAGAATAACATCCCTCAGAAACCCTTCAAATATTTTACCAATACACTCTATATATACCCTACACTCTACACTCTACACTCTATACCCTACACTCTATACCCTACACTCTATACCCTACACTCTATACCCTACACTCTATACCCTACACTCTACACTCTATGCCCTACACTCTACACTCTATACCTTACACTCTACACTCTATTCCCTACACTCTGTACACTACACTCTATACCCTACACTCTACACCCCACACTCTATACCCTACACTCTATACCATACACTCTATACCCTACACTCTACACTCTATACCCTACACTCTACACCCTACACTCTATACACTACACTATAATCCCTACACTCTACAATCTATACCCTACACTCTATACCCTACATTCTATACCCTACACTCTACACTCTCTACCCTACACTCTCTACCCTACACTCTATACCCTACACTCTATACCCTACACTCTACACTCTATACCCTACACTCTACACTCTATACCCTACACTCTATGCCCTACACTCTATTCCCTACACTCTACACTCGATGCCCTACACTCTACACTCTATACCCTACACTCTATACCCTACACTCTATACCCTACACTCTACACTCTATACCCTACACTCTATACCCTACACTCTATGCCCTACACTCTATACCCTACACTCTATACCCTACACTCTATACCCTACACTCTACACTCTATACCCTACACTCTATAGCCTACACTCTACAATCTATACCCTACACTCTATACCCTACACTCTATACCCTACAGTCTATACCCTACACTCTATACCCTACACTCTACACTCTATACCTTACACTCTACACTCTATTCCCTACACTCTATACCCTACACTCTATACCCTACACTCTATACCATACACTCTATACCCTACACTCTATACCCTACACTCTACACCCTACACTCTATACCCTACACTCTATACCATACACTCTATACCCTACACTCTACACTCTATACCCTACACTCTACATCCTACACTCTATACCCTACACTCTAATCCCGACACTCTACACTCTATACCCTACACTCTATACCCTACACTCTATACCCTACACTCTACACTCTCTACCCTACACTCTATACCCTACACTCTATACCCTACACTCTACACTCTATACCCTACACTCTATACCCTACACTCTATACCCTACACTCTATACCCTACACTCTATACCATACACTCTATACCCTACACTCTATACCCTACACTCTGAACCCTACACTCTATACCCTACACTCTACTCCCTACACTCTATACCCTACACTCTATACCCTACACTCTACACTCTATACCCTACACTCTATACCCTACACTCTATACCCTACACTCTACACTCTATACCCTACACTCTACACTCTATACCCTGCACTCTATACCCTACACTCTATACCCTACACTCTATACCCTACACTCTATACCCTACACTCTACACTATATACCCTACACTCTATACCCTACACTCTATACCCTACACTCTATACCCTACACTCTACACTATATACCCTACACTCTATACCCTACACTCTATACCCTACACTCTATACCCTACACTCTATACCCTACACTCTTTGCCCTACACTCTATACCCTACACTCTATACCCTACACTCTACACTATATACCCTACACTCTATACCCTACACTCTATACCCTACACTCTATACCCTACACTCTATACCCTACACTCTTTGCCCTACACTCTATACCCTACACTCTATATCCTACACTCTATACCATACACTCTATACCCTACACTCTACACTCTATACCCTACACTCTATACCCTACACTCTATGCCCAACACTCTATACCCTACACTCTACACCCTACACTCTATACCCTACACTCTATATCATACACTCTATACCCTACACTCTACACTCTATACCCTACACTCTACACCCTACACTCTATACCCTACACTTTAATCCCTACACTCTACACTCTCTACCCTACACTCTATACCCTACACTCTATACCCTACACTCTATACCCTACACTCTACACTCTATACCCTAAACTCTACACTCTATACCCTACACTCTATACCCTACACTCTATACCCTACACTCAATACCCTACACTCTATACCCTACACTCTACACTCTATACCCTACACTCTATACCCTACACTCTATACCCTACACTCTACACTCTATACCCTACACTCTATACCCTACACCCTATGCCCTACACTCTATACCCTACACTCTACACCCTACACTCTATACCTTACACTCTATACCCTACTCTCTATACCCTACACTCTAAACTCTATACCCTACACTCTATACCCTACACTCTATAACATACACTCTACACCCTACACTCTATACCCTACAATCTATACCATACACTCTATACCCTACACTCTATACCCTACACTCTATACCCTACACTCTATACCCTACACTCTATACCGTACACTCTATACCATACACTCTATACCCTACACTCTATACCCTACACTCTACACCCTACACTCTATACCTTACACTCTATACCCTACACTCTAAACTCTATACCCTACACTCTACACTCTATACCATACACTCTATACCCTACACTCTATACCCTACACTCTATACCCTACACTCTATACCCTACACTCTACACCTTACACTCTATACCCTACACTCTATACCCTACACTCTAAACTCTATACCCTACACTCTGCACTCTATACCCTACACTCTACACTCTATGCCCTACACTCTACACTCTACACTCTATACCCTACACTCTATACCCTACACTCTTTACCCTACACTCTATACCATACACTCTATACCCTACACTCTATACCCTACACTCTATACCATACACTCTGTACCCTACACTCTATACCCTACACTCTATACCCTACACCCTATACCCTACACTCTATACCCTACACTCTACACCCTACACTCTATACCTTACACTCTATACCCTACACTCTAAACTCTATACCCTGCACTCTACACTCTATACCCTACACTCTATACCCTACACTCTATACCCTACACTCTATACCCTACACTCTACACTCTATACCCTACACTCTAGACCATACACTCCATACCCTACACTCTATACCGTACACTCTATACCCTACACTCTATACCCTACAATCTATACCCTACACTCTACACCCTACACTCTATACCTTACACTCTATACCCTACACTCTATACCCTACACTCTAAACTCTATACCCTACACTCTACACTCTATACCCTACACTCTATAACATACACTCTATACCCTACACTCTATACCCTACACTCTACACTCTATACCCTACACTCTATACCATACACTCTACACCATACACTCTATAGCATACACTCTATACCCTACACTCTACATTCTATACCCTACACTCTATACCCTACACTCTACACCCTGCACTCTATACCCTACACACTATACTCTACACTCTACACTCTATACCCTACACTCTATACCCTACACTCTATACCCTACACTCTATACCCTACACTCTATACCCTACACTCTATACCCTACACTCTACACTCTATACCTTACACTCTACACTCTATTCCCTACACTCTATACCTTACACTCTATACCCTACACTCTATACCCTACACTCTATACCCTACACTCTACACCCTACACTCTATACCCTACACTCTATACCATACACTCTATACCCTACACTCTACACTCTATACCCTACACTCTACACCCTACACTCTATACCCTACACTCTAATCCCTACACTCTACACTCTATACCCTACACTCTATACCCTATACTCTACACTCTATACTTACACTCTACACTCTATTCCCTACACTCTATACCCTACACTCTATACCCTACACTCAATACCCTACACTCTACACCCTACACTCTATACCCTACACTCTATACCATACACTCTATACCCTACACTCTACACTCTATACCCTACACTCTACACACTACACTCTATACCCTACACTCTAAACTCTATACCCTGCACTCTACACTCTATACCCTACACTCTATACCCTACACTCTATACCCTACACTCTATACCCAACACTCTATACCCTACACTCTACACTATATACCCTACACTCTAGACCATACACTCCATACCCTACACTCTATACCGTACACTCTATACCCTACACTCTATACCCTACAATCTATACCCTACACTCTACACCCTACACTCTATACCTTACACTCTATACCCTACACTCTATACCCTACACTCTAAACTCTATACCCTACACTCTACACTCTATACCCTACACTCTATAACATACACTCTATACCCTACACTCTATACCCTACACTCTACACTCTATACCCTACACTCTATACCATACACTCTACACCATACACTCTATAGCATACACTCTATACCCTACACTCTACATTCTATACCCTACACTCTATACCCTACACTCTACACCCTGCACTCTATACCCTACACACTATACTCTACACTCTACACTCTATACCCTACACTCTATACCCTACACTCTATACCCTACACTCTATACCCTACACTCTATACCCTACACTCTATACCCTACAGTCTATACCCTACACTCTATACCCTACACTCTACACTCTATACCTTACACTCTACACTCTATTCCCTACACTCTATACCTTACACTTTATACCCTACACTCTATACCCTACACTCTATACCCTACACTCTACACCCTACACTCTATACCCTACACTCTATACCATACACTCTATACCCTACACTCTACACTCTATACCCTACACTCTACACCCTACACTCTATACCCTACACTCTAATCCCTGCACTCTACACTCTATACCCTACACTCTATACCCTATACTCTACACTCTATACCTTACACTCTACACTCTTCCCTACACTCTATACCCTACACTCTATACCCTACACTCTATACCCTACACTCTACACCCTACACTCTATACCCTACACTCTATACCATACACTCTATACCCTACACTCTACACTCTATACCCTACACTCTACACACTACACTCTATACCCTACACTCTAATCCCTACACTCTACACTCTATACCCTACACTCTATACCCTACACTCTATACCCTACACTCTACACTCTCTACCCTACACTCTATACCCTACACTCTATAACATACACTCTATACCCTACACTCTACACCCTACACTCTATACCATACACTCTACACTCTATACCCTACACTCTATACCATACACTCTACACCATACACTCTATAGCATACACTCTATACCCTACACTCTACACTCTATACCCTACACTCCATACCCTACACTCTACACCCTGCACTCTATACCCTACACACTATACCCTACACTCTACACTCTATACCCTACACTCTATACCCTACACTCTCTACCCTACACTCTATACCCTACACTCTATACCCTACACTCTACACTCTATACCCTACACTCTATACCCTACACTCTATACCCTACACTCTATACCCTACACTCTATACCATACACTCTATACCCTACACTCTATACCCTACACTCTGAACCCTACACTCTATACCCTACACTCTACTCCCTACACTCTATACCCTACACTCTATACCCTACACTCTACACATTATACCCTACACTCTATACCCTACACTCTATACCCTACACTCTACACTCTATACCCTACACTCTACACTCTATACCCTGCACTCTATACCCTACACTCTATACCCTACACTCTATACCCTACACTCTATACCCTACACTCTACACTATATACCCTACACTCTATACCCTACACTCTATACCCTACACTCTATACCCTACACTCTACACTATATACCCTACACTCTATACCCTACACTCTATACCCTACACTCTATACCCTACACTCTATACCCTACACTCTTTGCCCTACACTCTATACCCTACACTCTATACCCTACACTCTACACTATATACCCTACACTCTATACCCTACACTCTATACCCTACACTCTATACCCTACACTCTATACCCTACACTCTTTGCCCTACACTCTATACCCTACACTCTATATCCTACACTCTATACCATACACTCTATACCCTACACTCTACACTCTATACCCTACACTCTATACCCTACACTCTATGCCCAACACTCTATACCCTACACTCTACACCCTACACTCTATACCCTACACTCTATATCATACACTCTATACCCTACACTCTACACTCTATACCCTACACTCTACACCCTACACTCTATACCCTACACTTTAATCCCTACACTCTACACTCTATACCCTACACTCTATACCCTACACTCTATATCCTACACTCTACACTCTCTACCCTACACTCTATACCCTACACTCTATACCCTACACTCTATACCCTACACTCTACACTCTATACCCTAAACTCTACACTCTATACCGTACACTCTATACCCTACACTCTATACCCTACACTCAATACCCTACACTCTATACCCTACACTCTACACTCTATACCCTACACTCTATACCCTACACTCTACCCTACACTCTACACTCTATACCCTACACTCTATACCCTACACCCTATGCCCTACACTCTATACCCTACACTCTACACCCTACACTCTATACCTTACACTCTATACCCTACTCTCTATACCCTACACTCTAAACTCTATACCCTACACTCTATACCCTACACTCTATAACATACACTCTACACCCTACACTCTATACCCTACAATCTATACCATACACTCTATACCCTACACTCTATACCCTACACTCTATACCATACACTCTATACCCTACACTCTATACCCTACACTCTACACCCTACACTCTATACCTTACACTCTATACCCTACACTCTAAACTCTATACCCTACACTCTACACTCTATACCATACACTCTATACCCTACACTCTATACCCTACACTCTATACCCTACACTCTATACCCTACACTCTACGCCTTACACTCTATACCCTACACTCTATACCCTACACTCTAAACTCTATACCCTACACTCTACACTCTATACCCTACACTCTACACTCTATACCCTACACTCTACACTCTACACTCTATACCCTACACTCTACGCTCTATACCCTACACTCTATAACATACACTCTATACCCTACACTCTATACCCTACACTCTATACCATACACTCTATACCCTACACTCTATACCCTACACTCTATACCATACACTCTGTACCCTACACTCTATACCCTACACTCTATACCCTACACCCTATACCCTACACTCTATACCCTACACTCTACACCCTACACTCTATACCTTACACTCTATACCCTACACTCTATACCCTACACTCTAAACTCTATACCCTGCACTCTACACTCTATACCCTACACTCTATACCCTACACTCTATACCCTACACTCTATACCCTACACTCTATACCCTACACTCTACACTCTATACCCTACACTCTAGACCATACACTCCATACCCTACACTCTATACCGTACACTCTATACCCTACACTCTATACCCTACAATCTATACCCTACACTCTATACCATACACTCTACACCATACACTCTATAGCATACACTCTATACCCTACACTCTACATTCTATACCCTACACTCTATACCCTACACTCTACACCCTGCACTCTATACCCTACACACTATACTCTACACTCTACACTCTATACCCTACACTCTATACCCTACACTCTATACCCTACACTCTATACCCTACACTCTATACCCTACACTCTATACCCTACACTCTATACCCTACACTCTACACTCTATACCTTACACTCTACACTCTATTCCCTACACTCTATACCTTACACTCTATACCCTACACTCTATACCCTACACTCTATACCCTACACTCTACACCCTACACTCTATACCCTACACTCTATACCATACACTCTATACCCTACACTCTACACTCTATACCCTACACTCTACACCCTACACTCTATACCCTACACTCTAATCCCTACACTCTACACTCTATACCCTACACTCTATACCCTATACTCTACACTCTATACTTACACTCTACACTCTATTCCCTACACTCTATACCCTACACTCTATACCCTACACTCAATACCCTACACTCTACACCCTACACTCTATACCCTACACTCTATACCATACACTCTATACCCTACACTCTACACTCTATACCCTACACTCTACACACTACACTCTATACCCTACACTCTAAACTCTATACCCTGCACTCTACACTCTATACCCTACACTCTATACCCTACACTCTATACCCTACACTCTATACCCTACACTCTACACTCTATACCCTACACTCTAGACCATACACTCCATACCCTACACTCTATACCGTACACTCTATACCCTACACTCTATACCCTACAATCTATACCCTACACTCTACACCCTACACTCTATACCTTACACTCTATACCCTACACTCTATACCCTACACTCTAAACTCTATACCCTACACTCTACACTCTATTCCCTACACTCCATAACATACACTCTATACCCTACACTCTATACCCTACACTCTACACTCTATACCCTACACTCTATACCATACACTCTACACCATACACTCTATAGCATACACTCTATACCCTACACTCTACATTCTATACCCTACACTCTATACCCTACACTCTACACCCTGCACTCTATACCCTACACACTATACTCTACACTCTACACTCTATACCCTACACTCTATACCCTACACTCTATACCCTACACTCTATACCCTACACTCTATACCCTACACTCTATACCCTACACTCTATACCCTACACTCTACACTCTATACCTTACACTCTACACTCTATTCCCTACACTCTATACCTTACACTCTATACCCTACACTCTATACCCTACACTCTATACCCTACACTCTACACCCTACACTCTATACCCTACACTCTATACCATACACTCTATACCCTACACTCTACACTCTATACCCTACACTCTACACCCTACACTCTATACCCTACACTCTAATCCCTACACTCTACACTCTATACCCTACACTCTATACCCTATACTCTACACTCTATACCTTACACTCTACACTCTATTCCCTACACTCTATACCCTACACTCTATACCCTACACTCTATACCCTACACTCTACACCCTACACTCTATACCCTACACTCTATACCATACACTCTATACCCTACACTCTACACTCTATACCCTACACTCTACACACTACACTCTATACCCTACACTCTAATCCCTACACTCTACACTCTATACCCTACACTCTATACCCTACACTCTATACCCTACACTCTACACTCTCTACCCTACACTCTATACCCTACACTCTATAACATACACTCTATACCCTACACTCTACACCCTACACTCTATACCATACACTCTACACTCTATACCCTACTCTCTATACCATACACTCTACACCATACACTCTATAGCATACACTCTATACCCTACACTCTACACTCTATACCCTACACTCCATACCCTACACTCTACACCCTGCACTCTATACCCTACACACTATACCCTACACTCTACACTCTATACCCGACACTCTATACCCTACACTCTATACCCTACACTCTATACCCTACACTCTACACTCTATACCCTACACTCTACACACTACACTCTATACCCTACACTCTAATCCCTACACTCTACACTCTATACCCTACACTCTATACCCTACACTCTATACCCTACACTCTACACTCTCTACCCTACACTCTATACCCTACACTCTATAACATACACTCTATACCCTACACTCTACACCCTACACTCTATACCATACACTCTACACTCTATACCCTACACTCTATACCATACACTCTACACCATACACTCTATAGCATACACTCTATACCCTACACTCTACACTCTATACCCTACACTCTATACCCTACACTCTACACCCTGCACTCTATACCCTACACACTATACCCTACACTCTACACTCTATACCCTACACTCTATACCCTACACTCTATACCCTACACTCTACTCTCTATACCCTACACTCTATAGCCTACACTCTACAATCTATACCCTACACTCTATACCCTACACTCTATACCCTACAGTCTATACCCTACACTCTACACTCTATACCTTACACTCCACACTCTATTCCCTACACTCTATACCCTACACTCTATACCCTACACTCTATACCCTACACTCTATACCCTACACTCTACACCCTAGACTCTATACCCTACACTCTATACCATACACTCTATACCCTACACTCTACACTCTATACCCTACACTCTACACCCTACACTCTATACCCTACACTCTAATCCCTACACTCTACACTCTATACCTTACACTCTATACCCTACACTCTACACTCTATACCTTACACTCTACACTCTATTCCCTACACTCTATACCCTACACTCTATACCCTACACTCTATACCCTACACTCTATACCCTACACTCTACACCCTACACTCTATACCCTACACTCTATACCATACACTCTATACCCTACACTCTACACTCTATACCCTACACTCCACACCCTACACTCTATACCCTACACTCTAATCCCTACACTCTACACTCTATACCCTACACTCTATACCCTACACTCTATACCCTACACTCTACACTCTCTACCCTACACTCTATACCCTACACTCTGTACCCTACACTCTATACCCTACACTCTACACTCTATACCCTACACTCTACACTCTATACCCTACACTGTATACCCTACACTCTATACCCTACACTCTTTGCCCTACACTCTATACCCTACACTCTATACCCTACACTCTACACTATATACCCTACACTCTATACCCTACACTCTATACCCTACACTCTATACCCTACACTCTATACCCTACACTCTTTGCCCTACACTCTATACCCTACACTCTATACCCTACACTCTATACCATACACTCTATACCCTACACTCTACACTCTATACCCTACACTCTATACCCTACACTATATGCCCAACACTCTATACCCTACACTCTACACCCTACACTCTATACCCTACACTCTATATCATACACTCTATACCCTACACTCTACACTCTATACCCTACACTCTACACCCTACACTCTATACCCTACACTTTAATCCCTACACTCTACACTCTATACCCTACACTCTATACCCTACACTCTATATCCTACACTCTAGACTCTCTACCCTACACTCTATACCCTACACTCTATACCCTACACTCTATACCCTACACTCTACACTCTATACCCTAAACTCTACACTCTATACCCAACACTCTATACCCTACACTCTATACCCTACACTCAATACCCTACACTCTATACCCTACACTCTACACTCTATACCCTACACTCTATACCCTACACTCTATACCCTACACTCTACACTCTATACCCTACACTCTATACCCTACACCCTATGCCCTACACTCTATACCCTACACTCTACACCCTACACTCTATACCTTACACTCTATACCCTACTCTCTATACCCTACACTCTAAACTCTATACCCTACACTCTATACCCTACACTCTATAACATACACTCTACACCCTACACTCTATACCCTACAATCTATACCATACACTCTATACCCTACACTCTATACCCTACACTCTATACCCTACACTCTATACCATACACTCTATACCCTACACTCTATACCGTACACTCTATACCATACACTCTATACCCTACACTCTATACCCTACACTCTACACCCTACACTCTATACCTTACACTCTATACCCTACACTCTAAACTCTATACCCTACACTCTACACTCTATACCATACACTCTATACCCTACACTCTATACCCTACACTCTATACCCTACACTCTATACCCTACACTCTATACCCTACACTCTACACCTTACACTCTATACCCTACACTCTATACCCTACACTCTAAACTCTATACCCTACACTCTACACTCTATACCCTACACTCTACACTCTATACCCTACACTCTACACTCTACACTCTATACCCTACACTCTACGCTCTATACCCTACACTCTATAACATACACTCTATACCCTACACTCTATACCCTACACTCTATACCATACACTCTATACCCTACACTCTATACCCTACACTCTATACCATACACTCTGTACCCTACACTCTATACCCTACACTCTATACCCTACACCCTATACCCTACACTCTATACCCTACACTCTACACCCTACACTCTATACCTTACACTCTATACCCTACACTCTATACCCTACACTCTAAACTCTATACCCTGCACTCTACACTCTATACCCTACACTCTATACCCTACACTCTATACCCTACACTCTATACCCTACACTCTATACCCTACACTCTATACCCTACACTCTACACTCTATACCCTACACTCTAGACCATACACTCCATACCCTACACTCTATACCGTACACTCTATACCCTACACTCTATACCCTACAATCTATACCCTACACTCTACACCCTACACTCTATACCTTACACTCTATACCCTACACTCTATATCCTACACTCTAAACTCTATACCCTACACTCTACACTCTATACCCTACACTCTATAACATACACTCTATACCCTACACTCTATACCCTACACTCTACACTCTATACCCTACACTCTATACCATACACTCTACACCATACACTCTATAGCATACACTCTATACCCTACACTCTACATTCTATACCCTACACTCTATACCCTACACTCTACACCCTGCACTCTATACCCTACACACTATACCCTACACTCTACACTCTATACCCTACACTCTATACCCTACACTCTATACCCTACACTCTATACCCTACACTCTATACCCTACAGTCTATACCCTACACTCTATACCCTACACTCTACACTCTATACCTTACACTCTACACTCTATTCCCTACACTCTATACCTTACACTCTATACCCTACACTCTATACCCTACACTCTATACCCTACACTCTACACCCTACACTCTATACCCTACACTCTATACCATACACTCTATACCCTACACTCTACACTCTATACCCTACACTCTACACCCTACACTCTATACCCTACACTCTAATCCCTACACTCTACACTCTATACCCTACACTCTATACCCTATACTCTACACTCTATACCTTACACTCTACACTCTATTCCCTACACTCTATACCCTACACTCTCTACCCTACACTCTATACCCTACACTCTACACCCTACACTCTATACCCTACACTCTATACCATACACTCTATACCCTACACTCTACACTCTATACCCTACACTCTACACACTACACTCTATACCCTACACTCTAATCCCTACACTCTACACTCTATACCCTACACTCTATACCCTACACTCTATACCCTACACTCTACACTCTCTACCCTACACTCTATACCCTACACTCTATAACATACACTCTATACCCTACACTCTACACCCTACACTCTATACCATACACTCTACACTCTATACCCTACACTCTATACCATACACTCTACACCATACACTCTATAGCATACACTCTATACCCTACACTCTACACTCTATACCCTACACTCTATACCCTACACTCTACACCCTGCACTCTATACCCTACACACTATACCCTACACTCTACACTCTATACCCTACACTCTATACCCTACACTCTATACCCTACACTCTATACCCTACACTCTACACTCTATACCCTACACTCTACACACTACACTCTATACCCTACACTCTAATCCCTACACTCTACACTCTATACCCTACACTCTATACCCTACACTCTATACCCTACACTCTACACTCTCTACCCTACACTCTATACCCTACACTCTATAACATACACTCTATACCCTACACTCTACACCCTACACTCTATACCATACACTCTACACTCTATACCCTACACTCTATACCATACACTCTACACCATACACTCTATAGCATACACTCTATACCCTACACTCTACACTCTATACCCTACACTCTATACCCTACACTCTACACCCTGCACTCTATACCCTACACACTATACCCTACACTCTACACTCTATACCCTACACTCTATACCCTACACTCTATACCCTACACTCTACTCTCTATACCCTACACTCTATAGCCTACACTCTACAATCTATACCCTACACTCTATACCCTACACTCTATACCCTACACTCTATACCCTACACTCTATACCCTACACTCTATACCCTACACTCTACACTCTATACCTTACACTCCACACTCTATTCCCTACACTCTATACCCTACACTCTATACCCTACACTCTATACCCTACACTCTATACCCTACACTCTACACCCTACACTCTATACCCTACACTCTATACCATACACTCTACACTCTATACCCTACACTCTACACCCTACACTCTATACCCTACACTCTAATCCCTACACTCTACACTCTATACCTTACACTCTATACCATACACTCTACACTCTATACCTTACACTCTACACTCTATTCCCTACACTCTATACCCTACACTCTATACCCTACACTCTATACCCTACACTATACACCCTACACTCTATACCCTACACTCTATACCCTACACTCTAATCCCTACACTCTACACTCTATACCCTACACTCTATACCCTACACTCTATACCCTACACTCTACACTCTCTACCCTACACTCTATACCCTGCACACTATACCCTACACTCTATACCCTACACTCTACACGCTATACCCTACACTCTACACTCTATACCCTACACTCTATACCCTACACTCTATACCCTACACTCTATACCCTACACTTTATACCCTACACTCTACACTCTATACCCTACACTCTACACTCTATACCCTACACTCTACACTCTATACCCTACACTCTATACCCTACACTCTATACCCTACACTCTATACCCTACACTCTATACCCTACACTCTACACTCTATGCCCTACACTCTACACTCTATACCTTACACTCTACACTCTATTCCCTACACTCTGTACCCTACACTCTATACCCTACACTCTACACCCCACACTCTATACCCTACACTCTATACCATACACTCTATACCCTACACTCTACACTCTATACCCTACACTCTACACCCTACACTCTATACACTACACTATAATCCCTACACTCTACAATCTATACCCTACACTCTATACCCTACACTCTATACCCTACACTCTACACTCTCTACCCTACACTCTCTACCCTACACTCTATACCCTACACTCTATACCCTACACTCTACACTCTATACCCTACACTCTACACTCTATACCCTACACTCTATGCCCTACACTCTATACCCTACACTCTACACTCGATGCCCTACACTCTACACTCTATACCCTACACTCTATACCCTACACTCTATACCCTACACTCTATGCCCTACACTCTATACCCTACACTCTATACCCTACACTCTATACCCTACACTCTATACCCTACACTCTACACTCTATTCCCTACACTCTATAGCCTACACTCTACAATCTATACCCTACACTCTATACCCTACACTCTATACCCTACAGTCTATACCCTACACTCTATACCCTACACTCTACACTCTATACCTTACACTCTACACTCTATTCCCTACACTCTATACCATACACTCTATACCCTACACTCTATACCCTACACTCTACACCCTACACTCTATACCCTACACTCTATACCATACACTCTATACCCTACACTCTACACTCTATACCCTACACTCTACATCCTACACTCTATACCCTACACTCTAATCCCGACACTCTACACTCTATACCCTACACTCTATACCCTACACTCTATACCCTACACTCTATACCCTACACTCTATACCATACACTCTATACCCTACACTGTATACCCTACACTCTACACTCTATACCCTACACTCTATACCCTACACTCTATACCCTACACTCTATACCCTACACTCTATACCATACACTCTATACCCTACACTCTATACCCTACACTCTGAACCCTACACTCTATACCCTACACTCTACTCCCTACACTCTATACCCTACACTCTATACCCTACACTCTACACTCTATACCCTACACTCTATACCCTACACTCTATACCCTACACTATATACCCTACACTCTACACTCTATACCCTACACTCTACACTCTATACCCTGCACTCTATACCCTACACTCTATACCCTACACTCTATACCCTACACTCTATACCCTACACTCTACACTATATACCCTACACTCTATACCCTACACTCTATACCCTACACTCTATACCCTACACTCTACACTATATACCCTACACTCTATACCCTACACTCTATACCCTACACTCTATACCCTACACTCTATACCCTACACTCTTTGCCCTACACTTTATACCCTACACTCTATACCCTACACTCTACACTATATACCCTACACTCTATACCCTACACTCTATACCCTACACTCTATACCCTACACTCTATACCCTACACTCTTTGCCCTACACTCTATACCCTACACTCTATACCCTACACTCTATACCATACACTCTATACCCTACACTCTACACTCTATACCCTACACTCTATACCCTACACTCTATGCCCAACACTCTATACCCTACACTCTACACCCTACACTCTATACCCTACACTCTATATCATACACTCTATACCCTACACTCTACACTCTATACCCTACACTCTACACCCTACACTCTATACCCTACACTTTAATCCCTACACTCTACACTCTATACCCTACACTCTATACCCTACACTCTATATCCTACACCCTACACTCTCTACCCTACACTCTATACCCTACACTCTATACCCTACACTCTATACCCTACACTCTACACTCTATACCCTAAACTCTACACTCTATACCCTACACTCTATACCCTACACTCTATACCCTACACTCAATACCCTACACTCTATACCCTACACTCTACACTCTATACCCTACACTCTATACCCTACACTCTATACCCTACACTCTACACTCTATACCCTACACTCTATACCCTACACCCTATGCCCTACACTCTATACCCTACACTCTACACCCTACACTCTATACCTTACACTCTATACCCTACTCTCTATACCCTACACTCTAAACTCTATACCCTACACTCTATACCCTACACTCTATAACATACACTCTACACCCTACACTCTATACCCTACACTCTACACTCTATACCCTACACTCTAGACCATACACTCCATACCCTACACTCTATACCGTACACTCTATACCCTACACTCTATACCCTACAATCTATACCCTACACTCTACACCCTACACTCTATACCGTACACTCTATACCCTACACTCTATACCCTACAATCTATACCCTACACTCTACACCCTACACTCTATACCTTACACTCTATACCCTACACTCTATACCCTACACTCTAAACTCTATACCCTACACTCTACACTCTATACCCTACACTCTATAACATACACTCTATACCCTACACTCTATACCCTACACTCTACACTCTATACCCTACACTCTATACCATACACTCTACACCATACACTCTATAGCATACACTCTATACCCTACACTCTACATTCTATACCCTACACTCTATACCCTACACTCTACACCCTGCACTCTATACCCTACACACTATACTCTACACTCTACACTCTATACCCTACACTCTATACCCTACACTCTATACCTTACACTCTATACCCTACACTCTATACCCTACACTCTATACCCTACACTCTATACCCTACACTCTATACCATACACTCTATACCCTACACTCTACACTCTATACCCTACACTCTACACCCTACACTCTATACCCTACACTCTAATCCCTACACTCTACACTCTATACCCTACACTCTATACCCTATACTCTACACTCTATACTTACACTCTACACTCTATTCCCTACACTCTATACCCTACACTCTATACCCTACACTCAATACCCTACACTCTACACCCTACACTCTATACCCTACACTCTATACCATACACTCTATACCCTACACTCTACACTCTATACCCTACACTCTACACACTACACTCTATACCCTACACTCTAAACTCTATACCCTGCACTCTACACTCTATACCCTACACTCTATACCCTACACTCTATACCCTACACTCTATACCCTACACTCTATACCCTACACTCTACACTCTATACCCTACACTCTAGACCATACACTCCATACCCTACACTCTATACCGTACACTCTATACCCTACACTCTATACCCTACAATCTATACCCTACACTCTACACCCTACACTCTATACCTTACACTCTATACCCTACACTCTATACCCTACACTCTAAACTCTATACCCTACACTCTACACTCTATACCCTACACTCTATAACATACACTCTATACCCTACACTCTATACCCTACACTCTACACTCTATACCCTACACTCTATACCATACACTCTACACCATACACTCTATAGCATACACTCTATACCCTACACTCTACATTCTATACCCTACACTCTATAACCTACACTCTACACCCTGCACTCTATACCCTACACACTATACTCTACACTCTACACTCTATACCCTACACTCTATACCCTACACTCTATACCCTACACTCTATACCCTACACTCTATACCCTACACTCTATACCCTACAGTCTATACCCTACACTCTATACCCTACACTCTACACTCTATACCTTACACTCTACACTCTATTCCCTACACTCTATACCTTACACTCTATACCCTACACTCTATACCCTACACTCTATACCCTACACTCTACACCCTACACTCTATACCCTACACTCTATACCATACACTCTATACCCTACACTCTACACTCTATACCCTACACTCTACACCCTACACTCTATACCCTACACTCTAATCCCTACACTCTACACTCTATACCCTACACTCTATACCCTATACTCTACACTCTATACCTTATACTCTACACTCTATTCCCTACACTCTATACCCTACACTCTATACCCTACACTCTATACCCTACACTCTACACCCTACACTCTATACCCTACACTCTATACCATACACTCTATACCCTACACTCTACACTCTATACCCTACACTCTACACACTACACTCTATACCCTACACTCTAATCCCTACACTCTACACTCTATACCCTACACTCTATACCCTACACTCTATACCCTACACTCTACACTCTCTACCCTACACTCTATACCCTACACTCTATAACATACACTCTATACCCTACACTCTACACCCTACACTCTATACCATACACTCTACACTCTATACCCTACACTCTATACCATACACTCTACACCATACACTCTATAGCATACACTCTATACCCTACACTCTACACTCTATACCCTACACTCCATACCCTACACTCTACATCCTGCACTCTATACCCTACACACTATACCCTACACTCTACACTCTATACCCTACACTCTATACCCTACACTCTATACCCTACACTCTATACCCTACACTCTACACTCTATACCCTACACTCTACACACTACACTCTATACCCTACACTCTAATCCCTACACTCTACACTCTATACCCTACACTCTATACCCTACACTCTATACCCTACACTCTACACTCTCTACCCTACACTCTATACCCTACACTCTATAACATACACTCTATACCCTACACTCTACACCCTACACTCTATACCATACACTCTACACTCTATACCCTACACTCTATACCATACACTCTACACCATACACTCTATAGCATACACTCTATACCCTACACTCTACACTCTATACCCTACACTCTATACCCTACACTCTACACCCTGCACTCTACACCCTACACACTATACCCTACACTCTACACTCTATACCCTACACTCTATACCCTACACTCTATACCCTACACTCTACTCTCTATACCCTACACTCTATAGCCTACACTCTACAATCTATACCCTACACTCTATACCCTACACTCTATACCCTACAGTCTATACCCTACACTCTACACTCTATACCTTACACTCCACACTCTATTCGCTACACTCTATACCCTACACTCTATACCCTACACTCTATACCCTACACTCTATACCCTACACTCTACACCCTAGACTCTATACCCTACACTCTATACCATACACTCTATACCCTACACTCTACACTCTATACCCTACACTCTACACCCTACACTCTATACCCTACACTCTAATCCCTACACTCTACACTCTATACCTTACACTCTATACCCTACACTCTACACTCTATACCTTACACTCTACACTCTATTCCCTACACTCTATACCCTACACTCTATACCCTACACTCTATACCCTACACTCTATACCCTACACTCTACACCCTACACTCTATACCCTACACTCTATACCATACACTCTATACCCTACACTCTACACTCTATACCCTACACTCCACACCCTACACTCTATACCCTACACTCTAATCCCTACACTCTACACTCTATACCCTACACTCTATACCCTACACTCTATACCCTACACTCTACACTCTCTACCCTACACTCTATACCCTACACTCTGTACCCTACACTCTATACCCTACACTCTACACTCTATACCCTACACTCTACACTCTATACCCTACACTCTATACCCTACACTCTATACCCTACACTCTACACTTTATACCCTACACTCTATACCCTACACTCTATACCCTACACTCTACACTCTATACCCTACACTCTACACCCTACACTCTATACCCTACACTCTAATCCCTACACTCTACACTCTATACCTTACACTCTATACCCTACACTCTACACTCTATACCTTACACTCTACACTCTATTCCCTACACTCTATACCCTACACTCTATACCCTACACTCTATACCCTACACTCTATACCCTACACTCTACACCCTACACTCTATACCCTACACTCTATACCATACACTCTATACCCTACACTCTACACTCTATACCCTACACTCCACACCCTACACTCTATACCCTACACTCTAATCCCTACACTCTACACTCTATACCCTACACTCTATACCCTACACTCTATACCCTACACTCTACACTCTCTACCCTACACTCTATACCCTACACTCTGTACCCTACACTCTATACCCTACACTCTACACTCTATACCCTACACTCTACACTCTATACCCTACACTCTATACCCTACACTCTATACCCTACACTCTACACTTTATACCCTACACTCTATACCCTACACTCTATACCCTACACTCTATACCCTACACTCTACACTATATACCCTACACTCTATACCCTACACTCTATACCCTACACTCTATACCCTACACTCTATACCATACACTCTATACCCTACACTCTACACTCTGTACCCTACACTCTACACCCTACACTCTATACCCTACACTCTAATCCCTACACTCTACACTCTATACCTTACACTCTATACCCTACACTCTACACTCTATACCTTACACTCTACACTCTATTCCCTACACTCTATACCCTACACTCTATACCCTACACTCTATACCCTACACTCTATACCCTACACTCTACACCCTACACTCTATACCCTACACTCTATACCATACACTCTATACCCTACACTCTACACTCTATACCCTACACTCCACACCCTACACTCTATACCCTACACTCTAATCCCTACACTCTACACTCTATACCCTACACTCTATACCCTACACTCTATACCCTACACTCTACACTCTCTACCCTACACTCTATACCCTACACTCTGTACCCTACACTCTATACCCTACACTCTACACTCTATACCCTACACTCTACACTCTATACCCTACACTCTATACCCTACACTCTATACCCTACACTCTACACTTTATACCCTACACTCTATACCCTACACTCTATACCCTACACTCTACACTCTATACCCTACACTCTACACCCTACACTCTATACCCTACACTCTAATCCCTACACTCTACACTCTATACCTTACACTCTATACCCTACACTCTACACTCTATACCTTACACTCTACACTCTATTCCCTACACTCTATACCCTACACTCTATACCCTACACTCTATACCCTACACTCTATACCCTACACTCTACACCCTACACTCTATACCCTACACTCTATACCATACACTCTATACCCTACACTCTACACTCTATACCCTACACTCCACACCCTACACTCTATACCCTACACTCTAATCCCTACACTCTACACTCTATACCCTACACTCTATACCCTACACTCTATACCCTACACTCTACACTCTCTACCCTACACTCTATACCCTACACTCTGTACCCTACACTCTATACCCTACACTCTACACTCTATACCCTACACTCTACACTCTATACCCTACACTCTATACCCTACACTCTATACCCTACACTCTACACTCTATACCCTACACTCTACACTCTATACCCTACACTCTACACTCTACACTCTATACCCTACACTCTACGCTCTATACCCTACACTCTATAACATACACTCTATACCCTACACTCTATACCCTACACTCTATACCATACACTCTATACCCTACACTCTATACCCTACACTCTATACCATACACTCTGTACCCTACACTCTATACCCTACACTCTATACCCTACACCCTATACCCTACACTCTATACCCTACACTCTACACCCTACACTCTATACCTTACACTCTATACCCTACACTCTATACCCTACACTCTAAACTCTATACCCTGCACTCTACACTCTATACCCTACACTCTATACCCTACACTCTATACCCTACACTCTATACCCTACACTCTATACCCTACACTCTATACCCTACACTCTACACTCTATACCCTACACTCTAGACCATACACTCCATACCCTACACTCTATACCGTACACTCTATACCCTACACTCTATACCCTACAATCTATACCCTACACTCTACACCCTACACTCTATACCTTACACTCTATACCCTACACTCTATACCCTACACTCTAAACTCTATACCCTACACTCTACACTCTATACCCTACACTCTATAACATACACTCTATACCCTACACTCTATACCCTACACTCTACATTCTATACCCTACACTCTATACCCTACACTCTACACCCTGCACTCTATACCCTACACACTATACCCTACACTCTACACTCTATACCCTACACTCTATACCCTACACTCTATACCCTACACTCTATACCCTACACTCTATACCCTACAGTCTATACCCTACACTCTATACCCTACACTCTACACTCTATACCTTACACTCTACACTCTATTCCCTACACTCTATACCTTACACTCTATACCCTACACTCTATACCCTACACTCTATACCCTACACTCTACACCCTACACTCTATACCCTACACTCTATACCATACACTCTATACCCTACACTCTACACTCTATACCCTACACTCTACACCCTACACTCTATACCCTACACTCTAATCCCTACACTCTACACTCTATACCCTACACTCTATACCCTATACTCTACACTCTATACCTTACACTCTACACTCTATTCCCTACACTCTATACCCTACACTCTATACCCTACACTCTATACCCTACACTCTACACCCTACACTCTATACCCTACACTCTATACCATACACTCTATACCCTACACTCTACACTCTATACCCTACACTCTACACACTACACTCTATACCCTACACTCTAATCCCTACACTCTACACTCTATACCCTACACTCTATACCCTACACTCTACACTCTCTACCCTACACTCTATACCCTACACTCTATAACATACACTCTATACCCTACACTCTACACCCTACACTCTATACCATACACTCTACACTCTATACCCTACACTCTATACCATACACTCTACACCATACACTCTATAGCATACACTCTATACCCTACACTCTACACTCTATACCCTACACTCTATACCCTACACTCTACACCCTGCACTCTATACCCTACACACTATACACTACACTCTACACTCTATACCCTACACTCTATACCCTACACTCTATACCCTACACTCTATACCCTACACTCTACACTCTATACCCTACACTCTACACACTACACTCTATACCCTACACTCTAATCCCTACACTCTACACTCTATACCCTACACTCTATACCCTACACTCTATACCCTACACTCTACACTCTCTACCCTACACTCTATACCCTACACTCTATAACATACACTCTATACCCTACACTCTACACCCTACACTCTATACCATACACTCTACACTCTATACCCTACACTCTATACCATACACTCTACACCATACACTCTATAGCATACACTCTATACCCTACACTCTACACTCTATACCCTACACTCTATACCCTACACTCTACACCCTGCACTCTATACCCTACACACTATACCCTACACTCTACACTCTATACCCTACACTCTATACCCTACACTCTATACCCTACACTCTATACCCTACACTCTACTCTCTATACCCTACACTCTATAGCCTACACTCTACAATCTATACCCTACACTCTATACCCTACACTCTATACCCTACACTCTATACCCTACAGTCTGTACCCTACACTCTATAACCTACACTCTACACTCTATACCTTACACTCCACACTCTATTCCCTACACTCTATACCCTACACTCTATACCCTACACTCTATACCCTACACTCTATACCCTACACTCTACACCCTACACTCTATACCCTACACTCTATACCATACACTCTACACTCTATACCCTACACTCTACACCCTACACTCTATACCCTACACTCTAATCCCTACACTCTACACTCTATACCTTACACTCTATACCATACACTCTACACTCTATACCTTACACTCTACACTCTATTCCCTACACTCTATACCCTACACTCTATACCCTACACTCTATACCCTACACTATACACCCTACACTCTATACCCTACACTCTATACCCTACACTCTAATCCCTACACTCTACACTCTATACCCTACACTCTATACCCTACACTCTATACCCTACACTCTACACTCTCTACCCTACACTCTATACCCTGCACACTATACCCTACACTCTATACCCTACACTCTACACTCTATACCCTACACTCTACACTCTATACCCTACACTCTATACCCTACACTCTATACCCTACACTCTATACCCTACACTCTATACCCTACACTCTACACTCTATACCCTACACTCTACACTCTATACCCTACACTCTACACTCTATACCCTACACTCTATACCCTACACTCTATACCCTACACTCTATACCCTACACTCTATACCCTACACTCTACACTCTATGCCCTACACTCTACACTCTATACCTTACACTCTACACTCTATTCCCTACACTCTGTACCCTACACTCTATACCCTACACTCTACACCCCACACTCTATACCCTACACTCTATACCATACACTCTATACCCTACACTCTACACTCTATACCCTACACTCTACACCCTACACTCTATACACTACACTATAATCCCTACACTCTACAATCTATACCCTACACTCTATACCCTACACTCTATACCCTACACTCTACACTCTCTACCCTACACTCTCTACCCTACACTCTATACCCTACACTCTATACCCTACACTCTACACTCTATACCCTACACTCTACACTCTATACCCTACACTCTATGCCCTACACTCTATACCCTACACTCTACACTCGATGCCCTACACTCTACACTCTATACCCTACACTCTATACCCTACACTCTATACCCTACACTCTATGCCCTACACTCTATACCCTACACTCTATACCCTACACTCTATACCCTACACTCTATACCCTACACTCTACACTCTATTCCCTACACTCTATAGCCTACACTCTACAATCTATACCCTACACTCTATACCCTACACTCTATACCCTACAGTCTATACCCTACACTCTATACCCTACACTCTACACTCTATACCTTACACTCTACACTCTATTCCCTACACTCTATACCATACACTCTATACCCTACACTCTATACCCTACACTCTACACCCTACACTCTATACCCTACACTCTATACCATACACTCTATACCCTACACTCTACACTCTATACCCTACACTCTACATCCTACACTCTATACCCTACACTCTAATCCCGACACTCTACACTCTATACCCTACACTCTATACCCTACACTCTATACCCTACACTCTATACCCTACACTCTATACCATACACTCTATACCCTACACTGTATACCCTACACTCTACACTCTATACCCTACACTCTATACCCTACACTCTATACCCTACACTCTATACCCTACACTCTATACCATACACTCTATACCCTACACTCTATACCCTACACTCTGAACCCTACACTCTATACCCTACACTCTACTCCCTACACTCTATACCCTACACTCTATACCCTACACTCTACACTCTATACCCTACACTCTATACCCTACACTCTATACCCTACACTCTATACCCTACACTCTACACTCTATACCCTACACTCTACACTCTATACCCTGCACTCTATACCCTACACTCTATACCCTACACTCTATACCCTACACTCTATACCCTACACTCTACACTATATACCCTACACTCTATACCCTACACTCTATACCCTACACTCTATACCCTACACTCTACACTATATACCCTACACTCTATACCCTACACTCTATACCCTACACTCTATACCCTACACTCTTTGCCCTACACTTTATACCCTACACTCTATACCCTACACTCTACACTATATACCCTACACTCTATACCCTACACTCTATACCCTACACTCTATACCCTACACTCTATACCCTACACTCTTTGCCCTACACTCTATACCCTACACTCTATACCCTACACTCTATACCATACACTCTATACCCTACACTCTACACTCTATACCCTACACTCTATACCCTACACTCTATGCCCAACACTCTATACCCTACACTCTACACCCTACACTCTATACCCTACACTCTATATCATACACTCTATACCCTACACTCTACACTCTATACCCTACACTCTACACCCTACACTCTATACCCTACACTTTAATCCCTACACTCTACACTCTATACCCTACACTCTATACCCTACACTCTATATCCTACACTCTACACTCTCTACCCTACACTCTATACCCTACACTCTATACCCTACACTCTATACCCTACACTCTACACTCTATACCCTAAACTCTACACTCTATACCCTACACTCTATACCCTACACTCTATACCCTACACTCAATACCCTACACTCTATACCCTACACTCTACACTCTATACCCTACACTCTATACCCTACACTCTATACCCTACACTCTACACTCTATACCCTACACTCTATACCCTACACCCTATGCCCTACACTCTATACCCTACACTCTACACCCTACACTCTATACCTTACACTCTATACCCTACTCTCTATACCCTACACTCTAAACTCTATACCCTACACTCTATACCCTACACTCTATAACATACACTCTACACCCTACACTCTATACCCTACACTCTACACTCTATACCCTACACTCTAGACCATACACTCCATACCCTACACTCTATACCGTACACTCTATACCCTACACTCTATACCCTACAATCTATACCCTACACTCTACACCCTACACTCTATACCGTACACTCTATACCCTACACTCTATACCCTACAATCTATACCCTACACTCTACACCCTACACTCTATACCTTACACTCTATACCCTACACTCTATACCCTACACTCTAAACTCTATACCCTACACTCTACACTCTATACCCTACACTCTATAACATACACTCTATACCCTACACTCTATACCCTACACTCTACACTCTATACCCTACACTCTATACCATACACTCTACACCATACACTCTATAGCATACACTCTATACCCTACACTCTACATTCTATACCCTACACTCTATACCCTACACTCTACACCCTGCACTCTATACCCTACACACTATACTCTACACTCTACACTCTATACCCTGCACTCTATACCCTACACTCTATACCTTACACTCTATACCCTACACTCTATACCCTACACTCTATACCCTACACTCTATACCCTACACTCTATACCATACACTCTATACCCTACACTCTACACTCTATACCCTACACTCTACACCCTACACTCTATACCCTACACTCTAATCCCTACACTCTACACTCTATACCCTACACTCTATACCCTATACTCTACACTCTATACTTACACTCTACACTCTATTCCCTACACTCTATACCCTACACTCTATACCCTACACTCAATACCCTACACTCTACACCCTACACTCTATACCCTACACTCTATACCATACACTCTATACCCTACACTCTACACTCTATACCCTACACTCTACACACTACACTCTATACCCTACACTCTAAACTCTATACCCTGCACTCTACACTCTATACCCTACACTCTATACCCTACACTCTATACCCTACACTCTATACCCTACACTCTATACCCTACACTCTACACTCTATACCCTACACTCTAGACCATACACTCCATACCCTACACTCTATACCGTAAACTCTATACCCTACACTCTATACCCTACAATCTATACCCTACACTCTACACCCTACACTCTATACCTTACACTCTATACCCTACACTCTATACCCTACACTCTAAACTCTATACCCTACACTCTACACTCTATACCCTACACTCTATAACATACACTCTATACCCTACACTCTATACCCTACACTCTACACTCTATACCCTACACTCTATACCATACACTCTACACCATACACTCTATAGCATACACTCTATACCCTACACTCTACATTCTATACCCTACACTCTATACCCTACACTCTACACCCTGCACTCTATACCCTACACACTATACTCTACACTCTACACTCTATACCCTACACTCTATACCCTACACTCTATACCCTACACTCTATACCCTACACTCTATACCCTACACTCTATACCCTACAGTCTATACCCTACACTCTATACCCTACACTCTACACTCTATACCTTACACTCTACACTCTATTCCCTACACTCTATACCTTACACTCTATACCCTACACTCTATACCCTACACTCTATACCCTACACTCTACACCCTACACTCTATACCCTACACTCTATACCATACACTCTATACCCTACACTCTACACTCTATACCCTACACTCTACACCCTACACTCTATACCCTACACTCTAATCCCTACACTCTACACTCTATACCCTACACTCTATACCCTATACTCTACACTCTATACCTTATACTCTACACTCTATTCCCTACACTCTATACCCTACACTCTATACCCTACACTCTATACCCTACACTCTACACCCTACACTCTATACCCTACACTCTATACCATACACTCTATACCCTACACTCTACACTCTATACCCTACACTCTACACACTACACTCTATACCCTACACTCTAATCCCTACACTCTACACTCTATACCCTACACTCTATACCCTACACTCTATACCCTACACTCTACACTCTCTACCCTACACTCTATACCCTACACTCTATAACATACACTCTATACCCTACACTCTACACCCTACACTCTATACCATACACTCTACACTCTATACCCTACACTCTATACCATACACTCTACACCATACACTCTATAGCATACACTCTATACCCTACACTCTACACTCTATACCCTACACTCCATACCCTACACTCTACACCCTGCACTCTATACCCTACACACTATACCCTACACTCTACACTCTATACCCTACACTCTATACCCTACACTCTATACCCTACACTCTATACCCTACACTCTACACTCTATACCCTACACTCTACACACTACACTCTATACCCTGCACTCTAATCCCTACACTCTACACTCTATACCCTACACTCTATACCCTACACTCTATACCCTACACTCTACACTCTCTACCCTACACTCTATACCCTACACTCTATAACATACACTCTATACCCTACACTCTACACCCTACACTCTATACCATACACTCTACACTCTATACCCTACACTCTATACCATACACTCTACACCATACACTCTATAGCATACACTCTATACCCTACACTCTACACTCTATACCCTACACTCTATACCCTACACTCTACACCCTGCACTCTATACCCTACACACTATACCCTACACTCTACACTCTATACCCTACACTCTATACCCTACACTCTATACCCTACACTCTACTCTCTATACCCTACACTCTATAGCCTACACTCTACAATCTATACCCTACACTCTATACCCTACACTCTATACCCTACAGTCTATACCCTACACTCTATACCCTACACTCTACACTCTATACCTTACACTCCACACTCTATTCCCTACACTCTATACCCTACACTCTATACCCTACACTCTATACCCTACACTCTATACCCTACACTCTACACCCTAGACTCTATACCCTACACTCTATACCATACACTCTATACCCTACACTCTACACTCTATACCCTACACTCTACACCCTACACTCTATACCCTACACTCTAATCCCTACACTCTACACTCTATACCTTACACTCTATACCCTACACTCTACACTCTATACCTTACACTCTACACTCTATTCCCTACACTCTATACCCTACACTCTATACCCTACACTCTATACCCTACACTCTATACCCTACACTCTACACCCTACACTCTATACCCTACACTCTATACCATACACTCTATACCCTACACTCTACACTCTATACCCTACACTCCACACCCTACACTCTATACCCTACACTCTAATCCCTACACTCTACACTCTATACCCTACACTCTATACCCTACACTCTATACCCTACACTCTACACTCTCTACCCTACACTCTATACCCTACACTCTGTACCCTACACTCTATACCCTACACTCTACACTCTATACCCTACACTCTACACTCTATACCCTACACTCTATACCCTACACTCTATACCCTACACTCTACACTTTATACCCTACACTCTATACCCTACACTCTATACCCTACACTCTATACCCTACACTCTACACTATATACCCTACACTCTATACCCTACACTCTATACCCTACACTCTATACCCTACACTCTTTGCCCTACACTCTATACCCTACACTCTATACCCTACACTCTACACTATATACCCTACACTCTATACCCTACACTCTATACCCTACACTCTACACCCTACACTCTACACTATATACCCTACACTCTATACCATACACTCTATACCCTACACTCTACACTCTATACCCTACACTCCACACCCTACACTCTATACCCTACACTCTAATCCCTACACTCTACACTCTATACCCTACACTCTATACCCTACACTCTATACCCTACACTCTACACTCTCTACCCTACACTCTATACCCTACACTCTGTACCCTACACTCTATACCCTACACTCTACACTCTATACCCTACACTCTACACTCTATACCCTACACTCTATACCCTACACTCTATACCCTACACTCTACACTTTATACCCTACACTCTATACCCTACACTCTATACCCTACACTCTATACCCTACACTCTACACTATATACCCTACACTCTATACCCTACACTCTATACCCTACACTCTATACCCTACACTCTATACCCTACACTCTTTGCCCTACACTCTATACCCTACACTCTATACCCTACACTCTACACTATATACCCTACACTCTATACCCTACACTCTATACCCTACACTCTATACCCTACACTCTATACCCTACACTCTTTGCCCTACACTCTATACCCTACACTCTATACCCTACACCCTATGCCCTACACTCTATACCCTACACTCTACACCCTACACTCTATACCTTACACTCTATACCCTACTCTCTATACCCTACACTCTAAACTCTATACCCTACACTCTATACCCTACACTCTATAACATACACTCTACACCCTACACTCTATACCCTACACTCTACACTCTATACCCTACACTCTAGACCATACACTCCATACCCTACACTCTATACCGTACACTCTATACCCTACACTCTATACCCTACAATCTATACCCTACACTCTACACCCTACACTCTATACCGTACACTCTATACCCTACACTCTATACCCTACAATCTATACCCTACACTCTACACCCTACACTCTATACCTTACACTCTATACCCTACACTCTATACCCTACACTCTAAACTCTATACCCTACACTCTACACTCTATACCCTACACTCTATAACATACACTCTATACCCTACACTCTATACCCTACACTCTACACTCTATACCCTACACTCTATACCATACACTCTACACCATACACTCTATAGCATACACTCTATACCCTACACTCTACATTCTATACCCTACACTCTATACCCTACACTCTACACCCTGCACTCTATACCCTACACACTATACTCTACACTCTACACTCTATACCCTGCACTCTATACCCTACACTCTATACCTTACACTCTATACCCTACACTCTATACCCTACACTCTATACCCTACACTCTATACCCTACACTCTATACCATACACTCTATACCCTACACTCTACACTCTATACCCTACACTCTACACCCTACACTCTATACCCTACACTCTAATCCCTACACTCTACACTCTATACCCTACACTCTATACCCTATACTCTACACTCTATACTTACACTCTACACTCTATTCCCTACACTCTATACCCTACACTCTATACCCTACACTCAATACCCTACACTCTACACCCTACACTCTATACCCTACACTCTATACCATACACTCTATACCCTACACTCTACACTCTATACCCTACACTCTACACACTACACTCTATACCCTACACTCTAAACTCTATACCCTGCACTCTACACTCTATACCCTACACTCTATACCCTACACTCTATACCCTACACTCTATACCCTACACTCTATACCCTACACTCTACACTCTATACCCTACACTCTAGACCATACACTCCATACCCTACACTCTATACCGTAAACTCTATACCCTACACTCTATACCCTACAATCTATACCCTACACTCTACACCCTACACTCTATACCTTACACTCTATACCCTACACTCTATACCCTACACTCTAAACTCTATACCCTACACTCTACACTCTATACCCTACACTCTATAACATACACTCTATACCCTACACTCTATACCCTACACTCTACACTCTATACCCTACACTCTATACCATACACTCTACACCATACACTCTATAGCATACACTCTATACCCTACACTCTACATTCTATACCCTACACTCTATACCCTACACTCTACACCCTGCACTCTATACCCTACACACTATACTCTACACTCTACACTCTATACCCTACACTCTATACCCTACACTCTATACCCTACACTCTATACCCTACACTCTATACCCTACACTCTATACCCTACAGTCTATACCCTACACTCTATACCCTACACTCTACACTCTATACCTTACACTCTACACTCTATTCCCTACACTCTATACCTTACACTCTATACCCTACACTCTATACCCTACACTCTATACCCTACACTCTACACCCTACACTCTATACCCTACACTCTATACCATACACTCTATACCCTACACTCTACACTCTATACCCTACACTCTACACCCTACACTCTATACCCTACACTCTAATCCCTACACTCTACACTCTATACCCTACACTCTATACCCTATACTCTACACTCTATACCTTATACTCTACACTCTATTCCCTACACTCTATACCCTACACTCTATACCCTACACTCTATACCCTACACTCTACACCCTACACTCTATACCCTACACTCTATACCATACACTCTATACCCTACACTCTACACTCTATACCCTACACTCTACACACTACACTCTATACCCTACACTCTAATCCCTACACTCTACACTCTATACCCTACACTCTATACCCTACACTCTATACCCTACACTCTACACTCTCTACCCTACACTCTATACCCTACACTCTATAACATACACTCTATACCCTACACTCTACACCCTACACTCTATACCATACACTCTACACTCTATACCCTACACTCTATACCATACACTCTACACCATACACTCTATAGCATACACTCTATACCCTACACTCTACACTCTATACCCTACACTCCATACCCTACACTCTACACCCTGCACTCTATACCCTACACACTATACCCTACACTCTACACTCTATACCCTACACTCTATACCCTACACTCTATACCCTACACTCTATACCCTACACTCTACACTCTATACCCTACACTCTACACACTACACTCTATACCCTGCACTCTAATCCCTACACTCTACACTCTATACCCTACACTCTATACCCTACACTCTATACCCTACACTCTACACTCTCTACCCTACACTCTATACCCTACACTCTATAACATACACTCTATACCCTACACTCTACACCCTACACTCTATACCATACACTCTACACTCTATACCCTACACTCTATACCATACACTCTACACCATACACTCTATAGCATACACTCTATACCCTACACTCTACACTCTATACCCTACACTCTATACCCTACACTCTACACCCTGCACTCTATACCCTACACACTATACCCTACACTCTACACTCTATACCCTACACTCTATACCCTACACTCTATACCCTACACTCTACTCTCTATACCCTACACTCTATAGCCTACACTCTACAATCTATACCCTACACTCTATACCCTACACTCTATACCCTACAGTCTATACCCTACACTCTATACCCTACACTCTACACTCTATACCTTACACTCCACACTCTATTCCCTACACTCTATACCCTACACTCTATACCCTACACTCTATACCCTACACTCTATACCCTACACTCTACACCCTAGACTCTATACCCTACACTCTATACCATACACTCTATACCCTACACTCTACACTCTATACCCTACACTCTACACCCTACACTCTATACCCTACACTCTAATCCCTACACTCTACACTCTATACCTTACACTCTATACCCTACACTCTACACTCTATACCTTACACTCTACACTCTATTCCCTACACTCTATACCCTACACTCTATACCCTACACTCTATACCCTACACTCTATACCCTACACTCTACACCCTACACTCTATACCCTACACTCTATACCATACACTCTATACCCTACACTCTACACTCTATACCCTACACTCCACACCCTACACTCTATACCCTACACTCTAATCCCTACACTCTACACTCTATACCCTACACTCTATACCCTACACTCTATACCCTACACTCTACACTCTCTACCCTACACTCTATACCCTACACTCTGTACCCTACACTCTATACCCTACACTCTACACTCTATACCCTACACTCTACACTCTATACCCTACACTCTATACCCTACACTCTATACCCTACACTCTACACTTTATACCCTACACTCTATACCCTACACTCTATACCCTACACTCTATACCCTACACTCTACACTATATACCCTACACTCTATACCCTACACTCTATACCCTACACTCTATACCCTACACTCTTTGCCCTACACTCTATACCCTACACTCTATACCCTACACTCTACACTATATACCCTACACTCTATACCCTACACTCTATACCCTACACTCTACACCCTACACTCTACACTATATACCCTACACTCTATACCATACACTCTATACCCTACACTCTACACTCTATACCCTACACTCCACACCCTACACTCTATACCCTACACTCTAATCCCTACACTCTACACTCTATACCCTACACTCTATACCCTACACTCTATACCCTACACTCTACACTCTCTACCCTACACTCTATACCCTACACTCTGTACCCTACACTCTATACCCTACACTCTACACTCTATACCCTACACTCTACACTCTATACCCTACACTCTATACCCTACACTCTATACCCTACACTCTACACTTTATACCCTACACTCTATACCCTACACTCTATACCCTACACTCTATACCCTACACTCTACACTATATACCCTACACTCTATACCCTACACTCTATACCCTACACTCTATACCCTACACTCTATACCCTACACTCTTTGCCCTACACTCTATACCCTACACTCTATACCCTACACTCTACACTATATACCCTACACTCTATACCCTACACTCTATACCCTACACTCTATACCCTACACTCTATACCCTACACTCTTTGCCCTACACTCTATACCCTACACTCTATACCCTACACTCTATACCATACACTCTATACCCTACACTCTACACTCTATACCCTACACTCTATACCCTACACTCTATGCCCAACACTCTATACCCTACACTCTGCACCCTACACTCTATACCCTACACTCTATATCATACACTCTATACCCTACACTCTACACTCTATACCCTACACTCTACACCCTACACTCTATACCCTACACTTTAATCCCTACACTCTACACTCTATACCCTACACTCTATACCCTACACTCTATATCCTACACTCTACACTCTCTACCCTACACTCTATACCCTACACTCTATACCCTACACTCTATACCCTACACTCTACACTCTATACCCTAAACTCTACACTCTATACCCTACACTCTATACCCTACACTCTATACCCTACACTCAATACCCTACACTCTATACCCTACATTCTACACTCTATACCCTACACTCTATACCCTACACTCTATACCCTACACTCAATACCCTACACTCTATACCCTACACTCTACACTCTATACCCTACACTCTATACCCTACACTCTATACCCTACACTCTACACTCTATACCCTACACTCTATACCCAACACCCTATGCCCTACACTCTATACCCTACACTCTACACCCTACACGCTATACCTTACACTCTATACCCTACTCTCTATACCCTACACTCTAAACTCTATACCCTACAGTCTATACCCTACACTCTATAACATACACTCTACACCCTACACTCTATACCCTACAATCTATACCATACACTCTATACCCTACACTCTATACCCTACACTCTATACCCTACACTCTATACCATACACTCTATACCCTACACTCTATACCGTACACTCTATACCATACACTCTATACCCTACACTCTATACCCTACACTCTACACCCTACACTCTATACCTTACACTCTATACCCTACACTCTAAACTCTATACCCTACACTCTACACTCTATACCATACACTCTATACCCTACACTCTATACCCTACACTCTATACCCTACACTCTATACCCTACACTCTATACCCTACACTCTACACCTTACACTCTATACCCTACACTCTATACCCTACACTCTAAACTCTATACCCTACACTCTACACTCTATACCCTACACTCTACACTCTATACCCTACACTCTACACTCTACACTCTATACCCTACACTCTACGCTCTATACCCTACACTCTATAACATACACTCTATACCCTACACTCTATACCCTACACTCTATACCATACACTCTATACCCTACACTCTATACCCTACACTCTATACCATACACTCTGTACCCTACACTCTATACCCTACACTCTATACCCTACACCCTATACCCTACACTCTATACCCTACACTCTACACCCTACACTCTATACCTTACACTCTATACCCTACACTCTATACCCTACACTCTAAACTCTATACCCTGCACTCTACACTCTATACCCTACACTCTATACCCTACACTCTATACCCTACACTCTATACCCTACACTCTATACCCTACACTCTATACCCTACACTCTACACTCTATACCCTACACTCTAGACCATACACTCCATACCCTACACTCTATACCGTACACTCTATACCCTACACTCTATACCCTACAATCTATACCCTACACTCTACACCCTACACTCTATACCTTACACTCTATACCCTACACTCTATACCCTACACTCTAAACTCTATACCCTACACTCTACACTCTATACCCTACACTCTATAACATACACTCTATACCCTACACTCTATACCCTACACTCTACACTCTATACCCTACACTCTATACCATACACTCTACACCATACACTCTATAGCATACACTCTATACCCTACACTCTACATTCTATACCCTACACTCTATACCCTACACTCTACACCCTGCACTCTATACCCTACACACTATACCCTACACTCTACACTCTATACCCTACACTCTATACCCTACACTCTATACCCTACACTCTATACCCTACAGTCTATACCCTACACTCTATACCCTACACTCTACACTCTATACCTTACACTCTACACTCTATTCCCTACACTCTATACCTTACACTCTATACCCTACACTCTATACCCTACACTCTATACCCTACACTCTACACCCTACACTCTATACCCTACACTCTATACCATACACTCTATACCCTACACTCTACACTCTATACCCTACACTCTACACCCTACACTCTGTACCCTACACTCTAATCCCTACACTCTACACTCTATACCCTACACTCTATACCCTATACTCTACACTCTATACCTTACACTCTACACTCTATTCCCTACACTCTATACCCTACACTCTATACCCTACACTCTATACCCTACACTCTACACCCTACACTCTATACCCTACACTCTATACCATACACTCTATACCCTACACTCTACACTCTATACCCTACACTCTACACACTACACTCTATACCCTACACTCTAATCCCTACACTCTACACTCTATACCCTACACTCTATACCCTACACTCTATACCCTACACTCTACACTCTCTACCCTACACTCTATACCCTACACTCTATAACATACACTCTATACCCTACACTCTACACCCTACACTCTATACCATACACTCTACACTCTATACCCTACACTCTATACCATACACTCTACACCATACACTCTATAGCATACACTCTATACCCTACACTCTACACTCTATACCCTACACTCTATACCCTACACTCTACACCCTGCACTCTATACCCTACACACTATACCCTACACTCTACACTCTATACCCTACACTCTATACCCTACACTCTATACCCTACACTCTATACCCTACACTCTACACTCTATACCCTACACTCTACACACTACACTCTATACCCTACACTCTAATCCCTACACTCTACACTCTATACCCTACACTCTATACCCTACACTCTATACCCTACACTCTACACTCTCTACCCTACACTCTATACCCTACACTCTATAACATACACTCTATACCCTACACTCTACACCCTACACTCTATACCATACACTCTACACTCTATACCCTACACTCTATACCATACACTCTACACCATACACTCTATAGCATACACTCTATACCCTACACTCTACACTCTATACCCTACACTCTATACCCTACACTCTACACCCTGCACTCTATACCCTACACACTATACCCTACACTCTACACTCTATACCCTACACTCTATACCCTACACTCTATACCCTACACTCTATACCCTACACTCTACTCTCTATACCCTACACTCTATAGCCTACACTCTACAATCTATACCCTACACTCTATACCCTACACTCTATACCCTACACTCTATACCCTACAGTCTATACCCTACACTCTATACCCTACACTCTACACTCTATACCCTACACTCTATACCATACACTCTACACCATACACTCTATAGCATACACTCTATACCCTACACTCTACACTCTATACCCTACACTCTATACCCTACACTCTACACCCTGCACTCTATACCCTACACACTATACCCTACACTCTACACTCTATACCCTACACTCTATACCCTACACTCTATACCCTACACTCTATACCCTACACTCTACACTCTATACCCTACACTCTACACACTACACTCTATACCCTACACTCTAATCCCTACACTCTACACTCTATACCCTACACTCTATACCCTACACTCTATACCCTACACTCTACACTCTCTACCCTACACTCTATACCCTACACTCTATAACATACACTCTATACCCTACACTCTACACCCTACACTCTATACCATACACTCTACACTCTATACCCTACACTCTATACCATACACTCTACACCATACACTCTATAGCATACACTCTATACCCTACACTCTACACTCTATACCCTACACTCTATACCCTACACTCTACACCCTGCACTCTATACCCTACACACTATACCCTACACTCTACACTCTATACCCTACACTCTATACCCTACACTCTATACCCTACACTCTATACCCTACACTCTACTCTCTATACCCTACACTCTATAGCCTACACTCTACAATCTATACCCTACACTCTATACCCTACACTCTATACCCTACACTCTATACCCTACAGTCTATACCCTACACTCTATACCCTACACTCTACACTCTATACCTTACACTCCACACTCTATTCCCTACACTCTATACCCTACACTCTATACCATACACTCTATACCCTACACTCTATACCCTACACTCTACACCCTACACTCTATACCCTACACTCTATACCATACACTCTACACTCTATACCCTACACTCTACACCCTACACTCTATACCCTACACTCTAATCCCTACACTCTACACTCTATACCTTACACTCTATACCATACACTCTACACTCTATACCTTACACTCTACACTCTATTCCCTACACTCTATACCCTACACTCTATACCCTACACTCTATACCCTACACTCTACACCCTACACTCTATACCCTACACTCTATACCCTACACTCTAATCCCTACACTCTACACTCTATACCCTACACTCTATACCCTACACTCTATACCCTACACTCTACACTCTCTACCCTACACTCTATACCCTGCACACTATACCCTACACTCTATACCCTACACTCTACACTCTATACCCTACACTCTACACTCTATACCCTACACTCTATACCCTACACTCTATACCCTACACTCTATACCCTACACTCTACACTCTATACCCTACACTCTACACTCTATACCCTACACTCTACACTCTATACCCTACACTCTATACCCTACACTCTATACCCTACACTCTATACCCTACACTCTATACCCTACACTCTACACTCTATGCCCTACACTCTACACTCTATACCTTACACTCTACACTCTATTCCCTACACTCTGTACCCTACACTCTATACCCTACACTCTACACCCCACACTCTATACCCTACACTCTATACCATACACTCTATACCCTACACTCTACACTCTATACCCTACACTCTACACCCTACACTCTATACACTACACTATAATCCCTACACTCTACAATCTATACCCTACACTCTATACCCTACACTCTATACCCTACACTCTACACTCTCTACCCTACACTCTCTACCCTACACTCTATACCCTACACTCTATACCCTACACTCTACACTCTATACCCTACACTCTACACTCTATACCCTACACTCTATGCCCTACACTCTATACCCTACACTCTACACTCGATGCCCTACACTCTACACTCTATACCCTACACTCTATACCCTACACTCTATACCCTACACTCTATGCCCTACACTCTATACCCTACACTCTATACCCTACACTCTATACCCTACACTCTACACTCTATTCCCTACACTCTATAGCCTACACTCTACAATCTATACCCTACACTCTATACCCTACACTCTATACCCTACAGTCTATACCCTACACTCTATACCCTACACTCTACACTCTATACCTTACACTCTACACTCTATTCCCTACACTCTATACCATACACTCTATACCCTACACTCTATACCCTACACTCTACACCCTACACTCTATACCCTACACTCTATACCATACACTCTATACCCTACACTCTACACTCTATACCCTACACTCTACATCCTACACTCTATACCCTACACTCTAATCCCGACACTCTACACTCTATACCCTACACTCTATACCCTACACTCTATACCCTACACTCTATACCCTACACTCTATACCATACACTCTATACCCTACACTCTATACCCTACACTCTACACTCTATACCCTACACTCTATACCCTACACTCTATACCCTACACTCTATACCCTACACTCTATACCATACACTCTATACCCTACACTCTATACCCTACACTCTGAACCCTACACTCTATACCCTACACTCTACTCACTACACTCTATACCCTACACTCTATACCCTACACTCTACACTCTATACCCTACACTCTATACCCTACACTCTATACCCTACACTCTATACCCTACACTCTACACTCTATACCCTACACTCTACACTCTATACCCTACACTCTATACCCTATACTCTACACTCTATACCTTACACTCTACACTCTATTCCCTACACTCTATACCCTACACTCTATACCCTACACTCTATACCCTACACTCTACACCCTACACTCTATACCCTACACTCTATACCATACACTCTATACCCTACACTCTACACTCTATACCCTACACTCTACACACTACACTCTATACCCTACACTCTAATCCCTACACTCTACACTCTATACCCTACACTCTATACCCTACACTCTATACCCTACACTCTACACTCTCTACCCTACACTCTATACCCTACACTCTATAACATACAATCTATACCCTACACTCTACACCCTACACTCTATACCATACACTCTACACTCTATACCCTACACTCTATACCATACACTCTACACCATACACTCTATAGCATACACTCTATACCCTACACTCTACACTCTATACCCTACACTCTATACCCTACACTCTACACCCTGCACTCTATACCCTACACACTATACCCTACACTCTACACTCTATACCCTACACTCTATACCCTACACTCTATACCCTACACTCTATACCCTACACTCTACACTCTATACCCTACACTCTACACACTACACTCTATACCCTACACTCTAATCCCTACACTCTACACTCTATACCCTACACTCTATACCCTACACTCTATACCCTACACTCTACACTCTCTACCCTACACTCTATACCCTACACTCTATAACATACACTCTATACCCTACACTCTACACCCTACACTCTATACCATACACTCTACACTCTATACCCTACACTCTATACCATACACTCTACACCATACACTCTATAGCATACACTCTATACCCTACACTCTACACTCTATACCCTACACTCTATACCCTACACTCTACACCCTGCACTCTATACCCTACACACTATACCCTACACTCTACACTCTATACCCTACACTCTATACCCTACACTCTATACCCTACACTCTATACCCTACACTCTACTCTCTATACCCTACACTCTATAGCCTACACTCTACAATCTATACCCTACACTCTATACCCTACACTCTATACCCTACAGTCTATACCCTACACTCTATACCCTACACTCTACACTCTATACCTTACACTCCACACTCTATTCCCTACACTCTATACCCTACACTCTATACCCTACACTCTATACCCTACACTCTATACCCTACACTCTACACCCTACACTCTATACCCTACACTCTATACCATACACTCTACACTCTATACCCTACACTCTACACCCTACACTCTATACCCTACACTCTAATCCCTACACTCTACACTCTATACCTTACACTCTATACCATACACTCTACACTCTATACCTTACACTCTACACTCTATTCCCTACACTCTATACCCTACACTCTATACCCTACACTCTATACCCTACACTCTACACCCTACACTCTATACCCTACACTCTATACCCTACACTCTAATCCCTACACTCTACACTCTATACCCTACACTCTATACCCTACACTCTATACCCTACACTCTACACTCTCTACCCTACACTCTATACCCTGCACACTATACCCTACACTCTATACCCTACACTCTACACTCTATACCCTACACTCTACACTCTATACCCTACACTCTATACCCTACACTCTATACCCTACACTCTATACCCTACACTCTACACTCTATACCCTACACTCTACACTCTATACCCTACACTCTACACTCTATACCCTACACTCTATACCCTACACTCTATACCCTACACTCTATACCCTACACTCTATACCCTACACTCTACACTCTATGCCCTACACTCTACACTCTATACCTTACACTCTACACTCTATTCCCTACACTCTGTACCCTACACTCTATACCCTACACTCTACACCCCACACTCTATACCCTACACTCTATACCATACACTCTATACCCTACACTCTACACTCTATACCCTACACTCTACACCCTACACTCTATACACTACACTATAATCCCTACACTCTACAATCTATACCCTACACTCTATACCCTACACTCTATACCCTACACTCTACACTCTCTACCCTACACTCTCTACCCTACACTCTATACCCTACACTCTATACCCTACACTCTACACTCTATACCCTACACTCTACACTCTATACCCTACACTCTATGCCCTACACTCTATACCCTACACTCTACACTCGATGCCCTACACTCTACACTCTATACCCTACACTCTATACCCTACACTCTATACCCTACACTCTATGCCCTACACTCTATACCCTACACTCTATACCCTACACTCTATACCCTACACTCTACACTCTATTCCCTACACTCTATAGCCTACACTCTACAATCTATACCCTACACTCTATACCCTACACTCTATACCCTACAGTCTATACCCTACACTCTATACCCTACACTCTACACTCTATACCTTACACTCTACACTCTATTCCCTACACTCTATACCATACACTCTATACCCTACACTCTATACCCTACACTCTACACCCTACACTCTATACCCTACACTCTATACCATACACTCTATACCCTACACTCTACACTCTATACCCTACACTCTACATCCTACACTCTATACCCTACACTCTAATCCCGACACTCTACACTCTATACCCTACACTCTATACCCTACACTCTATACCCTACACTCTATACCCTACACTCTATACCATACACTCTATACCCTACACTCTATACCCTACACTCTACACTCTATACCCTACACTCTATACCCTACACTCTATACCCTACACTCTATACCCTACACTCTATACCATACACTCTATACCCTACACTCTATACCCTACACTCTGAACCCTACACTCTATACCCTACACTCTACTCCCTACACTCTATACCCTACACTCTATACCCTACACTCTACACTCTATACCCTACACTCTATACCCTACACTCTATACCCTACACTCTATACCCTACACTCTACACTCTATACCCTACACTCTACACTCTATACCCTACACTCTATACCCTATACTCTACACTCTATACCTTACACTCTACACTCTATTCCCTACACTCTATACCCTACACTCTATACCCTACACTCTATACCCTACACTCTACACCCTACACTCTATACCCTACACTCTATACCATACACTCTATACCCTACACTCTACACTCTATACCCTACACTCTACACACTACACTCTATACCCTACACTCTAATCCCTACACTCTACACTCTATACCCTACACTCTATACCCTACACTCTATACCCTACACTCTACACTCTCTACCCTACACTCTATACCCTACACTCTATAACATACAATCTATACCCTACACTCTACACCCTACACTCTATACCATACACTCTACACTCTATACCCTACACTCTATACCATACACTCTACACCATACACTCTATAGCATACACTCTATACCCTACACTCTACACTCTATACCCTACACTCTATACCCTACACTCTACACCCTGCACTCTATACCCTACACACTATACCCTACACTCTACACTCTATACCCTACACTCTATACCCTACACTCTATACCCTACACTCTATACCCTACACTCTACACTCTATACCCTACACTCTACACACTACACTCTATACCCTACACTCTAATCCCTACACTCTACACTCTATACCCTACACTCTATACCCTACACTCTATACCCTACACTCTACACTCTCTACCCTACACTCTATACCCTACACTCTATAACATACACTCTATACCCTACACTCTACACCCTACACTCTATACCATACACTCTACACTCTATACCCTACACTCTATACCATACACTCTACACCATACACTCTATAGCATACACTCTATACCCTACACTCTACACTCTATACCCTACACTCTATACCCTACACTCTACACCCTGCACTCTATACCCTACACACTATACCCTACACTCTACACTCTATACCCTACACTCTATACCCTACACTCTATACCCTACACTCTATACCCTACACTCTACTCTCTATACCCTACACTCTATAGCCTACACTCTACAATCTATACCCTACACTCTATACCCTACACTCTATACCCTACAGTCTATACCCTACACTCTATACCCTACACTCTACACTCTATACCTTACACTCCACACTCTATTCCCTACACTCTATACCCTACACTCTATACCCTACACTCTATACCCTACACTCTATACCCTACACTCTACACCCTACACTCTATACCCTACACTCTATACCATACACTCTACACTCTATACCCTACACTCTACACCCTACACTCTATACCCTACACTCTAATCCCTACACTCTACACTCTATACCTTACACTCTATACCATACACTCTACACTCTATACCTTACACTCTACACTCTATTCCCTACACTCTATACCCTACACTCTATACCCTACACTCTATACCCTACACTCTACACCCTACACTCTATACCCTACACTCTATACCCTACACTCTAATCCCTACACTCTACACTCTATACCCTACACTCTATACCCTACACTCTATACCCTACACTCTACACTCTCTACCCTACACTCTATACCCTGCACACTATACCCTACACTCTATACCCTACACTCTACACTCTATACCCTACACTCTACACTCTATACCCTACACTCTATACCCTACACTCTATACCCTACACTCTATACCCTACACTCTACACTCTATACCCTACACTCTACACTCTATACCCTACACTCTACACTCTATACCCTACACTCTATACCCTACACTCTATACCCTACACTCTATACCCTACACTCTATACCCTACACTCTACACTCTATGCCCTACACTCTACACTCTATACCTTACACTCTACACTCTATTCCCTACACTCTGTACCCTACACTCTATACCCTACACTCTACACCCCACACTCTATACCCTACACTCTATACCATACACTCTATACCCTACACTCTACACTCTATACCCTACACTCTACACCCTACACTCTATACACTACACTATAATCCCTACACTCTACAATCTATACCCTACACTCTATACCCTACACTCTATACCCTACACTCTACACTCTCTACCCTACACTCTCTACCCTACACTCTATACCCTACACTCTATACCCTACACTCTACACTCTATACCCTACACTCTACACTCTATACCCTACACTCTATGCCCTACACTCTATACCCTACACTCTACACTCGATGCCCTACACTCTACACTCTATACCCTACACTCTATACCCTACACTCTATACCCTACACTCTATGCCCTACACTCTATACCCTACACTCTATACCCTACACTCTATACCCTACACTCTATACCCTACACTCTACACTCTATTCCCTACACTCTATAGCCTACACTCTACAATCTATACCCTACACTCTATACCCTACACTCTATACCCTACAGTCTATACCCTACACTCTATACCCTACACTCTACACTCTATACCTTACACTCTACACTCTATTCCCTACACTCTATACCATACACTCTATACCCTACACTCTATACCCTACACTCTACACCCTACACTCTATACCCTACACTCTATACCATACACTCTATACCCTACACTCTACACTCTATACCCTACACTCTACATCCTACACTCTATACCCTACACTCTAATCCCGACACTCTACACTCTATACCCTACACTCTATACCCAACACTCTATACCCTACACTCTATACCCTACACTCTATACCATACACTCTATACCCTACACTCTATACCCTACACTCTACACTCTATACCCTACACTCTATACCCTACACTCTATACCCTACACTCTATACCCTACACTCTATACCATACACTCTATACCCTACACTCTATACCCTACACTCTGAACCCTACACTCTATACCCTACACTCTACTCCCTACACTCTATACCCTACACTCTATACCCTACACTCTACACTCTATACCCTACACTCTATACCCTACACTCTATACCCTACACTCTATACCCTACACTCTACACTCTATACCCTACACTCTACACTCTATACCCTGCACTCTATACCCTACACTCTATACCCTACACTCTATACCCTACACTCTATACCCTACACTCTACACTATATACCCTACACTCTATACCCTACACTCTATACCCTACACTCTATACCCTACACTCTACACTATATACCCTACACTCTATACCCTACACTCTATACCCTACACTCTATACCCTACACTCTATACCCTACACTCTTTGCCCTACACTCTATACCCTACACTCTATACCCTACACTCTACACTATATACCCTACACTCTATACCCTACACTCTATACCCTACACTCTATACCCTACACTCTTTGCCCTACACTCTATACCCTACACTCTATACCCTACACTCTATACCATACACTCTATACCCTACACTCTACACTCTATACCCTACACTCTATACCCTACACTCTATGCCCAACACTCTATACCCTACACTCTACACCCTACACTCTATACCCTACACTCTATATCATACACTCTATACCCTACACTCTACACTCTATACCCTACACTCTACACCCTACACTCTATACCCTACACTTTAATCCCTACACTCTACACTCTATACCCTACACTCTATACCCTACACTCTATATCCTACACTCTACACTCTCTACCCTACACTCTATACCCTACACTCTATACCCTACACTCTTTACCCTACACTCTACACTCTATACCCTAAACTCTACACTCTATACCCTACACTCTATACCCTACACTCTATACCCTACACTCAATACCCTACACTCTATACCCTACACTCTACACTCTATACCCTACACTCTATACCCTACACTCTATACCCTACACTCTACACTCTATACCCTACACTCTATACCCTACACCCTATGCCCTACACTCTATACCCTACACTCTACACCCTACACTCTATACCTTACACTTTATACCCTACTCTCTATACCCTACACTCTAAACTCTATACCCTACACTCTATACCCTACACTCTATAACATACACTCTACACCCTACACTCTATACCCTACAATCTATACCATACACTCTATACCCTACACTCTATACCCTACACTCTATACCCTACACTCTATACCATACACTCTATACCCTACACTCTATACCGTACACTCTATACCATACACTCTATACCCTACACTCTATACCCTACACTCTACACCCTACACTCTATACCTTACACTCTATACCCTACACTCTAAACTCTATACCCTACACTCTACACTCTATACCATACACTCTATACCCTACACTCTATACCCTACACTCTATACCCTACACTCTACACCTTACACTCTATACCCTACACTCTATACCCTACACTCTATACCCTACACTCTACACTCTATACCCTACACTCTAGACCATACACTCCATACCCTACACTCTATACCGTACACTCTATACCCTACACTCTATACCCTACAATCTATACCCTACACTCTACACCCTACACTCTATACCTTACACTCTATACCCTACACTCTAAACTCTATACCCTACACTCTACACTCTATACCCTACACTCTACACTCTATACCCTACACTCTACACTCTACACTCTATACCCTACACTCTACGCTCTATACCCTACACTCTATAACATACACTCTATACCCTACACTCTATACCCTACACTATATACCATACACTCTATACCCTACACTCTATACCATACACTCTGTACCCTACACTCTATACCCTACACTCTATACCCTACACCCTATACCCTACACTCTATACTCTACACTCTACACCCTACACTCTATACCTTACACTCTATACCCTACACTCTATACCCTACACTCTAAACTCTATACCCTGCACTCTACACTCTATACCCTACACTCTATACCCTGCACTCTATACCCTACACTCTATACCCTACACTCTATACCCTACACTCTATACCCTACACTCTACACTCTATACCCTACACTCTAGACCATACACTCCATACCCTACACTCTATACCGTACACTCTATACCCTACACTCTATACCCTACAATCTATACCCTACACTCTACACCCTACACTCTATACCTTACACTCTATACCCTACACTCTATACCCTACACTCTACACTCTATACCCTACACTCTATAACATACACTCTATACCCTACACTCTATACCCTACACTCTACACTCTATACCCTACACTCTATACCATACACTCTACACCATACACTCTATAGCATACACTCTATACCCTACACTCTACATTCTATACCCTACACTCTATACCCTACACTCAACACCCTGCACTCTATACCCTACACACTATACCCTACACTCTACACTCTATACCCTACACTCTATACCCTACATTCTATACCCTACACTCTATACCCTACACTCTATACCCTACACTCTATACCCTACACTCTATACCCTACAGTCTATACCCTACACTCTATACCCTACACTCTACACTCTATACCTTACACTCTACACTCTATTCCCTACACTCTATACCTTACACTCTATACCCTACACTCTATACCCTACACTCTATACCCTACACTCTACACCCTACACTCTATACCCTACACTCTATACCATACACTCTATACCCTACACTCTACACTCTATACCCTACACTCTACACCCTACACTCTATACCCTACACTCTAATCCCTACACTCTACACTCTATACCCTACACTCTATACCCTATACTCTACACTCTATACCTTACACTCTACACTCTATTCCCTACACTCTATACCCTACACTCTATACCCTACACTCTATACCCTACACTCTACACCCTACACTCTATACCCTACACTCTATACCATACACTCTATACCCTACACTCTACACTCTATACCCTACACTCTACACACTACACTCTATACCCTACACTCTAATCCCTACACTCTACACTCTATACCCTACACTCTATACCATACACTCTATACCCTACACTCTATACCGTACACTCTATACCATACACTCTATACCCTACACTCTATACCCTACACTCTACACCCTACACTCTATACCTTACACTCTATACCCTACACTCTAAACTCTATACCCTACACTCTACACTCTATACCATACACTCTATACCCTACACTCTATACCCTACACTCTATACCCTACACTCTATACCCTACACTCTACACCTTACACTCTATACCCTACACTCTATACCCTACACTCTATACCCTACACTCTACACTCTATACCCTACACTCTAGACCATACACTCCATACCCTACACTCTATACCGTACACTCTATACCCTACACTCTATACCCTACAATCTATACCCTACACTCTACACCCTACACTCTATACCTTACACTCTATACCCTACACTCTAAACTCTATACCCTACACTCTACACTCTATACCCTACACTCTACACTCTATACCCTACACTCTACACTCTACACTCTATACCCTACACTCTACGCTCTATACCCTACACTCTATAACATACACTCTATACCCTACACTCTATACCCTACACTCTATACCATACACTCTATACCCTACACTCTATACCATACACTCTGTACCCTACACTCTATACCCTACACTCTATACCCTACACCCTATACCCTACACTCTATACTCTACACTCTACACCCTACACTCTATACCTTACACTCTATACCCTACACTCTATACCCTACACTCTAAACTCTATACCCTGCACTCTACACTCTATACCCTACACTCTATACCCTACACTCTATACCCTACACTCTATACCCTACACTCTATACCCTACACTCTATACCCTACACTCTACACTCTATACCCTACACTCTAGACCATACACTCCATACCCTACACTCTATACCGTACACTCTATACCCTACACTCTATACCCTACAATCTATACCCTACACTCTACACCCTACACTCTATACCTTACACTCTATACCCTACACTCTATACCCTACACTCTACACTCTATACCCTACACTCTATAACATACACTCTATACCCTACACTCTATACCCTACACTCTACACTCTATACCCTACACTCTATACCATACACTCTACACCATACACTCTATAGCATACACTCTATACCCTACACTCTACATTCTATACCCTACACTCTATACCCTACACTCAACACCCTGCACTCTATACCCTACACACTATACCCTACACTCTACACTCTATACCCTACACTCTATACCCTACACTCTATACCCTACACTCTATACCCTACACTCTATACCCTACACTCTATACCCTACAGTCTATACCCTACACTCTATACCCTACACTCTACACTCTATACCTTACACTCTACACTCTATTCCCTACACTCTATACCTTACACTCTATACCCTACACTCTATACCCTACACTCTATACCCTACACTCTACACCCTACACTCTATACCCTACACTCTATACCATACACTCTATACCCTACACTCTACACTCTATACCCTACACTCTACACCCTACACTCTATACCCTACACTCTAATCCCTACACTCTACACTCTATACCCTACACTCTATACCCTATACTCTACACTCTATACCTTACACTCTACACTCTATTCCCTACACTCTATACCCTACACTCTATACCCTACACTCTATACCCTACACTCTACACCCTACACTCTATACCCTACACTCTATACCATACACTCTATACCCTACACTCTACACTCTATACCCTACACTCTACACACTACACTCTATACCCTACACTCTAATCCCTACACTCTACACTCTATACCCTACACTCTATACCCTACACTCTATACCCTACACTCTACACTCTCTACCCTACACTCTATACCCTACACTCTATAACATACACTCTATACCCTACACTCTACACCCTACACTCTATACCATACACTCTACACTCTATACAATACACTCTATACCATACACTCTACACCATACACTCTATAGCATACACTCCATACCCTACACTCTACACTCTATACCCTACACTCTATACCCTACACTCTACACCCTGCACTCTATACCCTACACACTATACCCTACACTCTACACTCTATACCCTACACTCTATACCCTACACTCTATACCCTACACTCTATACCCTACACTCTACACTCTATACCCTACACTCTACACACTACACTCTATACCCTACACTCTAATCCCTACACTCTACACTCTATACCCTACACTCTATACCCTACACTCTATACCCTACACTCTACACTCTCTACCTTACACTCTATACCCTACACTCTATAACATACACTCTATACCCTACACTCTACACCCTACACTCTATACCATACACTCTACACTCTATACCCTACACTCTATACCATACACTCTACACCATACACTCTATAGCATACACTCTATACCCTACACTCTACACTCTATACCCTACACTCTATACCCTACACTCTACACCCTGCACTCTATACCCTACACACTATACCCTACACTCTACACTCTATACCCTACACTCTATACCCTACACTCTATACCCTACACTCTATACCCTACACTCTACTCTCTATACCCTACACTCTATAGCCTACACTCTACAATCTATACCCTACACTCTATACCCTACACTCTATACCCTACAGTCTATACCCTACACTCTATACCCTACACTCTACACTCTATACCTTACACTCCACACTCTATTCCCTACACTCTATACCCTACACTCTATACCCTACACTCTATACCCTACACTCTATACCCTACACTCTACACCCTAGACTCTATACCCTACACTCTATACCATACACTCTATACCCTACACTCTACACTCTATACCCTACACTCTACACCCTACACTCTATACCCTACACTCTAATCCCTACACTCTACACTCTATACCTTACACTCTATACCCTACACTCTACACTCTATACCTTACACTCTACACTCTATTCCCTACACTCTATACCCTACACTCTATACCCTACACTCTATACCCTACACTCTATACCCTACACTCTACACCCTACACTCTATACCCTACACTCTATACCATACACTCTATACCCTACACTCTACACTCTATACCCTACACTCCACACCCTACACTCTATACCCTACACTCTAATCCCTACACTCTACACTCTATACCCTACACTCTATACCCTACACTCTATACCCTACACTCTACACTCTCTACCCTACACTCTATACCCTACACTCTGTACCCTACACTCTATACCCTACACTCTACACTCTATACCCTACACTCTACACTCTATGCCCTACACTCTACACTCTATACCCTACACTCTACACTCTATACCCTACACTCTACACTCTATACCCTACACTGTATACCCTACACTCTATACCCTACACTCTATACCCTACACTCTATACCCTACACTCTACACTCTATTCCCTACACTCTACACTCTGTACCTTACACTCAACACTCTATTCCCTACACTCTATACCCTACACTCTATACCCTACACTCTATACCCTACACTCTACACCCTACACTCTATACTCTACACTCTATACCATACACTCTATACCCTACACTCTACACTCTATGCCCTACACTCTACACCCTACACTCTATACCGTACACTCTAATCCCTACACTCTACACTCTCTACCCTACACTCTATACCCTACACTCTATACCCTACACTCTACACTCTATACCCTACACTCTATACCCTACACTCTATGCCCTACACTCTATACCCTACAATCTATACCCTAAACTCAATACCCTACACTCTATACCCTACACTCTACACTCTATACCCTACACACTATACCCTACACTCTATACCCTACACTCTATACCCTACACTCTAATCCCTACACTCTACACTCTATACCCTACACTCTATACCCTACACTCTACACTCTATACCTTACACTCTACACTCTATTCCCTACACTCTATACCCTACACTCTATACCCTACACTCTATACCCTACACTCTATACCCAACACTCTACACCCTACACTCTATACCCTACACTCTATACCATACACTTTATACCCTACACTCTACACTCTATACCCTACACTCTACACTCTATACCCTACACTCTATACCCTACACTCTATACCCTACACTCTATACCCGACACTCTACATGCTATACCCTACACTCTACACTCTATACCCTACACTCTATACCCTACACTCTATACCCTACACTCTATACCCTACACTCTATACCCTACACTCTACACTCTATACCCTACACTCTATACCCTACACTCTACACCCTACACTCTATGCCCTACACTCTATGCCCTACACTCTATACCCTACACTCTATACCCTACACTCTATACCCTACACTCTATACCCTACACTCTATACCATACACTCTACACTCTATATCCTACACTCTCTACCCTACACTTTACACTCTATACCCTACACTCTATACCCTACACTCTAATCCCTACACTCTACACTCTATACCCTACACTCTACACTCTATACCCTACACTCTATATCCTACACTCTACACTCTATACCATACATTCTATACCCTACACTCTATACTATACACTCTATACCCTACACTCTACACCCTACACTCTATACCCTACACTCTATACCCTACACTCTATTCCCTACACTCTATACCCTACACTCTACACCCTACACTCTATACCCTACACTCTATACCATACACTCTATACCCTACACTCTACACTCTATACCCTACACTCTACATCCCACACTCTATACCCTACACTCTAATCCCGACACTCTACACTCTATACCCTACCCTACACTCTATACCCTACACTCTACACTCTCTACCCTACACTCTATACCCTACACTCTATAACATACACTCTCTACCCTACACTCTATACCCTACACTCTATAACATACACTCTATACCATACACTCTACAATCTATACCCTACACTCTATACCATACACTCTACACCATACACTCTATAGCGTACACTCTATACCCTACACTCTACACTCTATACCCTACACTCTATACCCTACACTCTACACCCTGCACTCTATACCGTACACACTATACCCTACACTCTACACTCTATACCCTACACTCTATACCCTACACTCTATACCCTACACTCTATACCCTACACTCTACACTCTATACCCTACACTCTATAGCCTACACTCTACAATCTATACCCTACACTCTATACCCTACACTCTATACCCTACAGTCTATACCCTACACTCTATACCCTACACTCTACACTCTATACCTTACACTCTACACTCTATTCCCTACACTCTATACCCTACACTCTATACCCTACACTCTATACCCTACACTCTATACCCTACACTCTACACCCTACACTCTATACCCTACACTCTATACCATACACTCTATACCCTACACTCTACACTCTATACCCTACACTCTACACCCTACACTCTATACCCTACACTCTAATCCCTTCACTCTACACTCTATACCCTACACTCTATACCCTACACTCTACACTCTATACCTTACACTCTACACTCTATTCCCTACACTCTATACCCTACACTCTATACCCTACACTCTATACCCTACTCTCTACACCCTACACTCTATACCATACACTCTATACACTACACTCTACACTCTATACCCTACACTCTACACCCTACACTCTATACCCTACACTCTAATCCCTACACTCTACACTCTATACTCTACACTCTATACCCTACACTCTATACCCTACACTCTACAGACTCTACCCTACACTCTATACCCTACACTCTATACCCTACACTCTATACCCTACACTCTACACTCTATACCCTACACTCTACACTCTATACCCTACACTTTATACCTTACACTCTATACCCTACACTCTATACCCTACACTCTAATCCCTACACTCTACACTCTATACCCTACACTCTATTCCCTACACTCTATACCCTACACTCTATACCCTACACTCTATACCCTACACTCTATACCCAACACTCTACACCCTACACTCTATACCCTACACTCTATACCATACACTCTATACCCTACACTCTACACTCTATACCCTACACTCTACACTTTATACCCTACACTCTATACCCTACACTCTATACCCTACACTCTATACCATACACTCCATACCCTACACTCTATACCGTACACTCTATACCCTACACTCTATACCCTACAATCTATACCCTACACTCTACACCCTACACTCTATACCTTACACTCTATACCCTACACTCTATACCCTACACTCTATACCCTACACTCTACACTCTATGCCCTACACTCTACACTCTATACCTTACACTCTACACTCTATTCCCTACACTCTGTACCCTACACTCTATACCCTACACTCTACACCCCACACTCTATACCCTACACTCTATACCATACACTCTATACCCTACACTCTACACTCTATACCCTACACTCTACATCCCACACTCTATACCCTACACTCTAATCCCGACACTCTACACTCTATACCCTACCCTACACTCTATACCCTACACTCTACACTCTCTACCCTACACTCTATACCCTACACTCTATAACATACACTCTCTACCCTACACTCTATACCCTACACTCTATAACATACACTCTATACCATACACTCTACAATCTATACCCTACACTCTATACCATACACTCTACACCATACACTCTATAGCGTACACTCTATACCCTACACTCTACACTCTATACCCTACACTCTATACCCTACACTCTACACCCTGCACTCTATACCGTACACACTATACCCTACACTCTACACTCTATACCCTACACTCTATACCCTACACTCTATACCCTACACTCTATACCCTACACTCTACACTCTATACCCTACACTCTATAGCCTACACTCTACAATCTATACCCTACACTCTATACCCTACACTCTATACCCTACAGTCTATACCCTACACTCTATACCCTACACTCTACACTCTATACCTTACACTCTACACTCTATTCCCTACACTCTATACCCTACACTCTATACCCTACACTCTATACCCTACACTCTATACCCTACACTCTACACCCTACACTCTATACCCTACACTCTATACCATACACTCTATACCCTACACTCTACACTCTATACCCTACACTCTACACCCTACACTCTATACCCTACACTCTAATCCCTTCACTCTACACTCTATACCCTACACTCTATACCCTACACTCTACACTCTATACCTTACACTCTACACTCTATTCCCTACACTCTATACCCTACACTCTATACCCTACACTCTATACCCTACTCTCTACACCCTACACTCTATACCATACACTCTATACACTACACTCTACACTCTATACCCTACACTCTACACCCTACACTCTATACCCTACACTCTAATCCCTACACTCTACACTCTATACTCTACACTCTATACCCTACACTCTATACCCTACACTCTACAGACTCTACCCTACACTCTATACCCTACACTCTATACCCTACACTCTATACCCTACACTCTACACTCTATACCCTACACTCTACACTCTATACCCTACACTCTATACCTTACACTCTATACCCTACACTCTATACCCTACACTCTAATCCCTACACTCTACACTCTATACCCTACACTCTATTCCCTACACTCTATACCCTACACTCTATACCCTACACTCTATACCCTACACTCTATACCCAACACTCTACACCCTACACTCTATACCCTACACTCTATACCATACACTCTATACCCTACACTCTACACTCTATACCCTACACTCTACACTTTATACCCTACACTCTATACCCTACACTCTATACCCTACACTCTATACCATACACTCCATACCCTACACTCTATACCGTACACTCTATACCCTACACTCTATACCCTACAATCTATACCCTACACTCTACACCCTACACTCTATACCTTACACTCTATACCCTACACTCTATACCCTACACTCTATACCCTACACTCTACACTCTATGCCCTACACTCTACACTCTATACCTTACACTCTACACTCTATTCCCTACACTCTGTACCCTACACTCTATACCCTACACTCTACACCCCACACTCTATACCCTACACTCTATACCATACACTCTATACCCTACACTCTACACTCTATACCCTACACTCTACACCCTACACTCTATACACTACACTATAATCCCTACACTCTACAATCTATACCCTACACTCTATACCCTACACTCTATACCCTACACTCTACACTCTCTACCCTACACTCTCTACCCTACACTCTATACCCTACACTCTATACCCTACACTCTACACTCTATACCCTACACTCTACACTCTATACCCTACACTCTATGCCCTACACTCTATACCCTACACTCTACACTCGATGCCCTACACTCTACACTCTATACCCTACACTCTATACCCCACACTCTATACCCTACACTCTATGCCCTACACTCTATACCCTACACTCTATACCCTACACTCTATACCCTACACTCTACACTCTATTCCCTACACTCTATAGCCTACACTCTACAATCTATACCCTACACTCTATACCCTACACTCTATACCCTACAGTCTATACCCTACACTCTATACCCTACACTCTACACTCTATACCTTACACTCTACACTCTATTCCCTACACTCTATACCATACACTCTATACCCTACACTCTATACCCTACACTCTACACCCTACACTCTATACCCTACACTCTATACCATACACTCTATACCCTACACTCTACACTCTATACCCTACACTCTACATCCTACACTCTATACCCTACACTCTAATCCCGACACTCTACACTCTATACCCTACACTCTATACCCTACACTCTATACCCTACACTCTATACCCTACACTCTATACCATACACTCTATACCCTACACTCTATACCCTACACTCTACACTCTATACCCTACACTCTATACCCTACACTCTATACCCTACACTCTATACCCTACACTCTATACCATACACTCTATACCCTACACTCTATACCCTACACTCTGAACCCTACACTCTATACCCTACACTCTACTCCCTACACTCTATACCCTACACTCTATACCCTACACTCTACACTCTATACCCTACACTCTATACCCTACACTCTATACCCTACACTCTATACCCTACACTCTACACTCTATACCCTACACTCTACACTCTATACCCTACACTCTATACCCTATACTCTACACTCTATACCTTACACTCTACACTCTATTCCCTACACTCTATACCCTACACTATATACCCTACACTCTATACCCTACACTCTACACCCTACACTCTATACCCTACACTCTATACCATACACTCTATACCCTACACTCTACACTCTATACCCTACACTCTACACACTACACTCTATACCCTACACTCTAATCCCTACACTCTACACTCTATACCCTACACTCTATACCCTACACTCTATACCCTACACTCTACACTCTCTACCCTACACTCTATACCCTACACTCTATAACATACACTCTATACCCTACACTCTACACCCTACACTCTATACCATACACTCTACACTCTATACCCTACACTCTATACCATACACTCTACACCATACACTCTATAGCATACACTCTATACCCTACACTCTACACTCTATACCCTACACTCTATACCCTACACTCTACACCCTGCACTCTATACCCTACACACTATACCCTACACTCTACACTCTATACCCTACACTCTATACCCTACACTCTATACCCTACACTCTATACCCTACACTCTACACTCTATACCCTACACTCTACACACTACACTCTATACCCTACACTCTAATCCCTACACTCTACACTCTATACCCTACACTCTATACCCTACACTCTATAACATACACTCTATACCCTACACTCTACACCCTACACTCTATACCATACACTCTACACTCTATACCCTACACTCTATACCATACACTCTACACCATACACTCTATAGCATACACTCTATACCCTACACTCTACACTCTATACCCTACACTCTATACCCTACACTCTACACCCTGCACTCTATACCCTACACACTATACCCTACACTCTACACTCTATACCCTACACTCTATACCCTACACTCTATACCCTACACTCTATACCCTACACTCTACACTCTATACCCTACACTCTACACACTACACTCTATACCCTACACTCTATACCATACACTCCATACCCTACACTCTATACCGTACACTCTATACCCTACACTCTATACCCTACAATCTATACCCTACACTCTACACCCTACACTCTATACCTTACACTCTATACCCTACACTCTATACCCTACACTCTATACCCTACACTCTACACTCTATGCCCTACACTCTACACTCTATACCTTACACTCTACACTCTATTCCCTATAATCTGTACCCTACACTCTATACCCTACACTCTACACCCCACACTCTATACCCTACACTCTATACCATACACTCTATACCCTACACTCTACACTCTATACCCTACACTCTACACCCTACACTCTATACACTACACTATAATCCCTAAACTCTACAATCTATACCCTACACTCTATACCCTACACTCTATACCCTACACTCTACACTCTCTACCCTACACTCTCTACCCTACACTCTATACCCTATACTCTATACCCTACACTCTACACTCTATACCCTACACTCTACACTCTATACCCTACACTCTATGCCCTACACTCTATACCCTACACTCTACACTCGATGCCCTACACTCTACACTCTATACCCTACACTCTATACCCTACACTCTATACCCTACACTCTATGCCCTACACTCTATACCCTACACTCTATACCCTACACTCTATACCCTACACTCTACACTCTATTCCCTACACTCTATAGCCTACACTCTACAATCTATACCCTACACTCTATACCCTACACTCTATACCCTACAGTCTATACCCTACACTCTATACCCTACACTCTACACTCTATACCTTACACTCTACACTCTATTCCCTACACTCTATACCATACACTCTATACCCTACACTCTATACCCTACACTCTACACCCTACACTCTATACCCTACACTCTATACCATACACTCTATACCCTACACTCTACACTCTATACCCTACACTCTACATCCTACACTCTATACCCTACACTCTAATCCCGACACTCTACACTCTATACCCTACACTCTATACCCTACACTCTATACCCTACACTCTATACCCTACACTCTATACCATACACTCTATACCCTACACTCTATACCCTACACTCTACACTCTATACCCTACACTCTATACCCTACACTCTATACCCTACACTCTATACCCTACACTCTATACCATACACTCTATACCCTACACTCTATACCCTACACTCTGAACCCTACACTCTATACCCTACACTCTACTCCCTACACTCTATACCCTACACTCTATACCCTACACTCTACACTCTATACCCTACACTCTATACCCTACACTCTATACCCTACACTCTATACCCTACACTCTACACTCTATACCCTACACTCTACACTCTATACCCTACACTCTATACCCTATACTCTACACTCTATACCTTACACTCTACACTCTATTCCCTACACTCTATACCCTACACTCTATACCCTACACTCTATACCCTACACTCTACACCCTACACTCTATACCCTACACTCTATACCATACACTCTATACCCTACACTCTACACTCTATACCCTACACTCTACACACTACACTCTATACCCTACACTCTAATCCCTACACTCTACACTCTATACCCTACACTCTATACCCTACACTCTATACCCTACACTCTACACTCTCTACCCTACACTCTATACCCTACACTCTATAACATACACTATATACCCTACACTCTACACCCTACACTCTATACCATACACTCTACACTCTATACCCTACACTCTATACCATACACTCTACACCATACACTCTATAGCATACACTCTATACCCTACACTCTACACTCTATACCCTACACTCTATACCCTACACTCTACACCCTGCACTCTATACCCTACACACTATACCCTACACTCTACACTCTATACCCTACACTCTATACCCTACACTCTATACCCTACACTCTATACCCTACACTCTACACTCTATACCCTACACTCTACACACTACACTCTATACCCTACACTCTAATCCCTACACTCTACACTCTATACCCTACACTCTATACCCTACACTCTATACCCTACACTCTACACTCTCTACCCTACACTCTATACCCTACACTCTATAACATACACTCTATACCCTACACTCTACACCCTACACTCTATACCATACACTCTACACTCTATACCCTACACTCTATACCATACACTCTACACCATACACTCTATAGCATACACTCTATACCCTACACTCTACACTCTATACCCTACACTCTATACCCTACACTCTACACCCTGCACTCTATACCCTACACACTATACCCTACACTCTACACTCTATACCCTACACTCTATACCCTACACTCTATACCCTACACTCTACTCTCTATACCCTACACTCTATAGCCTACACTCTACAATCTATACCCTACACTCTATACCCTACACTCTATACCCTACACTCTATACCCTACAGTCTATACCCTACACTCTATACCCTACACTCTACACTCTATACCTTACACTCCACACTCTATTCCCTACACTCTATACCCTACACTCTATACCCTACACTCTATACCCTACACTCTATACCCTACACTCTACACCCTACACTCTATACCCTACACTCTATACCATACACTCTACACTCTATACCCTACACTCTACACCCTACACTCTATACCCTACACTCTAATCCCTACACTCTACACTCTATACCTTACACTCTATACCATACACTCTACACTCTATACCTTACACTCTACACTCTATTCCCTACACTCTATACCCTACACTCTATACCCTACACTCTATACCCTACACTCTACACCCTACACTCTATACCCTACACTCTATACCCTACACTCTAATCCCTACACTCTACACTCTATACCCTACACTCTATACCCTACACTCTATACCCTACACTCTACACTCTCTACCCTACACTCTATACCCTGCACACTATACCCTACACTCTATACCCTACACTCTACACTCTATACCCTACACTCTACACTCTATACCCTACACTCTATACCCTACACTCTATACCCTACACTCTATACCCTACACTCTACACTCTATACCCTACACTCTACACTCTATACCCTACACTCTACACTCTATACCCTACACTCTATACCCTACACTCTATACCCTACACTCTATACCCTACACTCTATACCCTACACTCTACACTCTATGCCCTACACTCTACACTCTATACCTTACACTCTACACTCTATTCCCTACACTCTGTACCCTACACTCTATACCCTACACTCTACACCCCACACTCTATACCCTACACTCTATACCATACACTCTATACCCTACACTCTACACTCTATACCCTACACTCTACACCCTACACTCTATACACTACACTATAATCCCTACACTCTACAATCTATACCCTACACTCTATACCCTACACTCTATACCCTACACTCTACACTCTCTACCCTACACTCTCTACCCTACACTCTATACCCTACACTCTATACCCTACACTCTACACTCTATACCCTACACTCTACACTCTATACCCTACACTCTATGCCCTACACTCTATACCCTACACTCTACACTCGATGCCCTACACGCTACACTCTATACCCTACACTCTATACCCTACACTCTATACCCTACACTCTATGCCCTACACTCTATACCCTACACTCTATACCCTACACTCTATACCCTACACTCTATACCCTACACTCTACACTCTATTCCCTACACTCTATAGCCTACACTCTACAATCTATACCCTACACTCTATACCCTACACTCTATACCCTACAGTCTATACCCTACACTCTATACCCTACACTCTACACTCTATACCTTACACTCTACACTCTATTCCCTACACTCTATACCATACACTCTATACCCTACACTCTATACCCTACACTCTACACCCTACACTCTATACCCTACACTCTATACCATACACTCTATACCCTACACTCTACACTCTATACCCTACACTCTACATCCTACACTCTATACCCTACACTCTAATCCCGACACTCTACACTCTATACCCTACAGTCTATACCCTACACTCTATACCCTACACTCTATACCCTACACTCTATACCATACACTCTATACCCTACACTCTATACCCTACACTCTACACTCTATACCCTACACTCTATACCCTACACTCTATACCCTACACTCTATACCCTACACTCTATACCATACACTCTATACCCTACACTCTATACCCTACACTCTGAACCCTACACTCTATACCCTACACTCTACTCCCTACACTCTATACCCTACACTCTATACCCTACACTCTACACTCTATACCCTACACTCTATACCCTACACTCTATACCCTACACTCTATACCCTACACTCTACACTCTATACCCTACACTCTACACTCTATACCCTGCACTCTATACCCTACACTCTATACCCTACACTCTATACCCTACACTCTATACCCTACACTCTACACTCTATACCCTACACTCTATACCCTACACTCTATACCCTACACTCTATACCCTACACTCTACACTATATACCCTACACTCTATACCCTACACTCTATACCCTACACTCTATACCCTACACTCTATACCCTACACTCTTTGCCCTACACTCTATACCCTACACTCTATACCCTACACTCTACACTATATACCCTACACTCTATACCCTACACTCTATACCCTACACTCTATACCCTACACTCTATACCCTACACTCTTTGCCCTACACTCTATACCCTACACTCTATACCCTACACTCTATACCATACACTCTATACCCTACACTCTACACTCTATACCCTACACTCTATACCCTACACTCTATGCCCAACACTCTATACCCTACACTCTACACCCTACACTCTATACCCTACACTCTATATCATACACTCTATACCCTACACTCTACACTCTATACCCTACACTCTACACCCTACACTCTATACCCTACACTTTAATCCCTACACTCTACACTCTATACCCTACACTCTATACCCTACACTCTACACCCTACACTCTATACCCTACACTTTAATCCCTACACTCTACACTCTATACCCTACACTCTATACCCTACACTCTATATCCTACACTCTACACTCTCTACCCTACACTCTATACCCTACACTCTATACCCTACACTCTATACCCTACACTCTACACTCTATACCCTAAACTCTACACTCTATACCCTACACTCTATACCCTACACTCTATACCCTACACTCAATACCCTACACTCTATACCCTACACTCTACACTCTATACCCTACACTCTATACCCTACACTCTATACCCTACACTCTACACTCTATACCCTACACTCTATACCCTACATTCTATGCCCTACACTCTATACCCTACACTCTACACCCTACACTCTATACCTTACACTCTATACCCTACTCTCTATACCCTACACTCTAAACTCTATACCCTACACTCTATACCCTACACTCTATAACATACACTCTACACCCTACACTCTATACCCTACAATCTATACCATACACTCTATACCCTACACTCTATACCCTACACTCTATACCCTACACTCTATACCATACACTCTATACCCTACACTCTATACCGTACACTCTATACCATACACTCTATACCCTACACTCTATACCCTACACTCTACACCCTACACTCTATACCTTACACTCTATACCCTACACTCTAAACTCTATACCCTACACTCTACACTCTATACCATACACTCTATACCCTACACTCTATACCCTACACTCTATACCCTACACTCTATACCCTACACTCTACACCTTACATTCTATACCCTACACTCTATACCCTACACTCTATACCCTACACTCTACACTCTATACCCTACACTCTAGACCATACACTCCATACCCTACACTCTATACCGTACACTCTATACCCTACACTCTATACCCTACACTCTACACCCTACACTCTATACCTTACACTCTATACCCTACACTCTAAACTCTATACCCTACACTCTACACTCTATACCCTACACTCTACACTCTATACCCTACACTCTACACTCTACACTCTATACCCTACACTCTACGCTCTATACCCTACACTCTATAACATACACTCTATACCCTACACTCTATACCCTACACTCTATACCATACACTCTATACCCTACACTCTATACCATACACTCTGTACCCTACACTCTATACCCTACACTCTATACCCTACACCCTATACCCTACACTCTATACTCTACACTCTACACCCTACACTCTATACCTTACACTCTATACCCTACACTCTATACCCTACACTCTAAACTCTATACCCTGCACTCTACACTCTATACCCTACACTCTATACCCTACACTCTATACCCTACACTCTATACCCTACACTCTATACCCTACACTCTATACCCTACACTCTACACTCTATACCCTACACTCTAGACCATACACTCCATACCCTACACTCTATACCGTACACTCTATACCCTACACTCTATACCCTACAATCTATACCCTACACTCTACACCCTACACTCTATACCTTACACTCTATACCCTACACTCTATACCCTACACTCTACACTCTATACCCTACACTCTATAACATACACTCTATACCCTACACTCTATACCCTACACTCTACACTCTATACCCTACACTCTATACCATACACTCTACACCATACACTCTATAGCATACACTCTATACCCTACACTCTACATTCTATACCCTACACTCTATACCCTACACTCTCCACCCTGCACTCTATACCCTACACACTATACCCTACACTCTACACTCTATACCCTACACTCTATACCCTACACTCTATACCCTACACTCTATACCCTACACTCTATACCCTACACTCTATACCCTACACTCTATACCCTACAGTCTATACCCTACACTCTATACCCTACACTCTACACTCTATACCTTACACTCTACACTCTATTCCCTACACTCTATACCTTACACTCTATACCCTACACTCTATACCCTACACTCTATACCCTACACTCTACACCCTACACTCTATACCCTACACTCTATACCATACACTCTATACCCTACACTCTACACTCTATACCCTACACTCTACACCCTACACTCTATACCCTACACTCTAATCCCTACACTCTACACTCTATACCCTACACTCTATACCCTATACTCTACACTCTATACCTTACACTCTACACTCTATTCCCTACACTCTATACCCTACACTCTATACCCTACACTCTATACCCTACACTCTACACCCTACACTCTATACCCTACACTCTATACCATACACTCTATACCCTACACTCTACACTCTATACCCTACACCCTACACACTACACTCTATACCCTACACTCTAATCCCTACACTCTACACTCTATACCCTACACTCTATACCCTACACTCTATACCCTACACTCTACACTCTCTACCCTACACTCTATACCCTACACTCTATAACATACACTCTATACCCTACACTCTACACCCTACACTCTATACCATACACTCTACACTCTATACCCTACACTCTATACCATACACTCTACACCATACACTCTATAGCATACACTCTATACCCTACACTCTACACTCTATACCCTACACTCTATACCCTACACTCTACACCCTGCACTCTATACCCTACACACTATACCCTACACTCTACACTCTATACCCTACACTCTATACCCTACACTCTATACCCTACACTCTATACCCTACACTCTACACTCTATACCCTACACTCTACACACTACACTCTATACCCTACACTCTAATCCCTACACTCTACACTCTATACCCTACACTCTATACCCTACACTCTATACCCTACACTCTACACTCTCTACCTTACACTCTATACCCTACACTCTATAACATACACTCTATACCCTACACTCTACACCCTACACTCTATACCATACACTCTACACTCTATACCCTACACTCTATACCATACACTCTACACCATACACTCTATAGCATACACTCTATACCCTACACTCTACACTCTATACCCTACACTCTATACCCTACACTCTACACCCTGCACTCTATACCCTACACACTATACCCTACACTCTACACTCTATACCCTACACTCTATACCCTACACTCTATACCCTACACTCTATACCCTACACTCTACTCTCTATACCCTACACTCTATAGCCTACACTCTACAATCTATACCCTACACTCTATACCCTACACTCTATACCCTACAGTCTATACCCTACACTCTATACCCTACACTCTACACTCTATACCTTACACTCCACACTCTATTCCCTACACTCTATACCCTACACTCTATACCCTACACTCTATACCCTACACTCTATACCCTACACTCTACACCCTAGACTCTATACCCTACACTCTATACCATACACTCTATACCCTACACTCTACACTCTATACCCTACACTCTACACCCTACACTCTATACCCTACACTCTAATCCCTACACTCTACACTCTATACCTTACACTCTATACCCTACACTCTACACTCTATACCTTACACTCTACACTCTATTCCCTACACTCTATACCCTACACTCTATACCCTACACTCTATACCCTACACTCTATACCCTACACTCTACACCCTACACTCTATACCCTACACTCTATACCATACACTCTATACCCTACACTCTACACTCTATACCCTACACTCCACACCCTACACTCTATACCCTACACTCTAATCCCTACACTCTACACTCTATACCCTACACTCTATACCCTACACTCTATACCCTACACTCTACACTCTCTACCCTACACTCTATACCCTACACTCTGTACCCTACACTCTATACCCTACACTCTACACTCTATACCCTACACTCTACACTCTATACCCTACACTCTATACCCTACACTCTATACCCTACACTCTATACCCTACAATCTACACTCTATGCCCTACACTCTACACTCTATACCCTACACTCTACACTCTATACCCTACACTCTACACTCTATACCCTACACTGTATACCCTACACTCTATACCCTACACTCTATACCCTACACTCTATACCCTACACTCTACACTCTATTCCCTAAACTCTACACTCTGTACCTTACACTCAACACTCTATTCCCTACACTCTATACCCTACACTCTATACCCTACACTCTATACCCTACACTCTACACCCTACACTCTATACTCTACACTCTATACCATACACTCTATACCCTACACTCTACACTCTATGCCCTACACTCTACACCCTACACTCTATACCGTACACTCTAATCCCTACACTCTACACTCTCTACCCTACACTCTATACCCTACACTCTATACCCTACACTCTACACTCTATACCCTACACTCTATACCCTACACTCTATGCCCTACACTCTATACCCTACAATCTATACCCTAAACTCAATACCCTACACTCTATACCCTACACTCTACACTCTATACCCTACACACTATACCCTACACTCTATACCCTACACTCTAATCCCTACACTCTACACTCTATACCCTACACTCTATACCCTACACTCTACACTCTATACCTTACACTCTACACTCTATTCCCTACACTCTATACCCTACACTCTATACCCTACACTCTATACCCTACACTCTATACCCAACACTCTACACCCTACACTCTATACCCTACACTCTATACCATACACTCTATACCCTACACTCTACACTCTATACCCTACACTCTACACTCTATACCCTACACTCTATACCCTACACTCTATACCCTACACTCTATACCCGACACTCTACATGCTATACCCTACACTCTACACTCTATACCCTACACTCTATACCCTACACTCTATACCCTACACTCTATACCCTACACTCTATACCCTACACTCTACACTCTATACCCTACACTCTATACCCTACACTCTACACCCTACACTCTATGCCCTACACTCTATGCCCTACACTCTATACCCTACACTCTATACCATACACTCTATACCCTACACTCTACACTCTATACCCTACACTCTACACTCTATACCCTACACTCTATACCCTACACTCTATACCCTACACTCTATACCCGACACTCTACATGCTATACCCTACACTCTACACTCTATACCCTACACTCTATACCCTACACTCTATACCCTACACTCTATACCCTACACTCTACACTCTATACTATACACTCTATACCCTACACTCTACACCCTACACTCTATACCCTACACTCTATACCCTACACTCTATTCCCTACACTCTATACCCTACACTCTACACCCTACACTCTATACCCTACACTCTATACCATACACTCTATACCCTACACTCTACACTCTATACCCTACACTCTACATCCCACACTCTATACCCTACACTCTAATCCCGACACTCTACACTCTATACCCTACCCTACACTCTATACCCTACACTCTACACTCTCTACCCTACACTCTATACCCTACACTCTATAACATACACTCTCTACCCTACACTCTATACCCTACACTCTATAACATACACTCTATACCATACACTCTACAATCTATACCCTACACTCTATACCATACACTCTACACCATACACTCTATAGCGTACACTCTATACCCTACACTCTACACTCTATACCCTACACTCTATACCCTACACCCTGCACTCTATACCGTACACACTATACCCTACACTCTACACTCTATACCCTACACTCTATACCCTACACTCTATACCCTACACTCTATACCCTACACTCTACACTCTATACCCTACACTCTATAGCCTACACTCTACAATCTATACCCTACACTCTATACCCTACACTCTATACCCTACAGTCTATACCCTACACTCTATACCCTACACTCTACACTCTATACCTTACACTCTACACTCTATTCCCTACACTCTATACCCTACACTCTATACCCTACACTCTATACCCTACACTCTATACCCTACACTCTACACCCTACACTCTATACCCTACACTCTATACCATACACTCTATACCCTACACTCTACACTCTATACCCTACACTCTACACCCTACACTCTATACCCTACACTCTAATCCCTTCACTCTACACTCTATACCCTACACTCTATACCCTACACTCTACACTCTATACCTTACACTCTACACTCTATTCCCTACACTCTATACCCTACACTCTATACCCTACACTCTATACCCTACTCTCTACACCCTACACTCTATACCATACACTCTATACACTACACTCTACACTCTATACCCTACACTCTACACCCTACACTCTATACCCTACACTCTAATCCCTACACTCTACACTCTATACTCTACACTCTATACCCTACACTCTATACCCTACACTCTACAGACTCTACCCTACACTCTATACCCTACACTCTATACCCTACACTCTATACCCTACACTCTACACTCTATACCCTACACTCTACACTCTATACCCTACACTCTATACCTTACACTCTATACCCTACACTCTATACCCTACACTCTAATCCCTACACTCTACACTCTATACCCTACACTCTATTCCCTACACTCTATACCCTACACTCTATACCCTACACTCTATACCCTACACTCTATACCCAACACTCTACACCCTACACTCTATACCCTACACTCTATACCATACACTCTATACCCTACACTCTACACTCTATACCCTACACTCTACACTTTATACCCTACACTCTATACCCTACACTCTATACCCTACACTCTATACCATACACTCCATACCCTACACTCTATACCGTACACTCTATACCCTACACTCTATACCCTACAATCTATACCCTACACTCTACACCCTACACTCTATACCTTACACTCTATACCCTACACTCTATACCCTACACTCTAAACTCTATACCCTACACTCTACACTCTATACCCTACACTCTATAACATACACTCTATACCCTACACTCTATACCCTACACTCTACACTCTATACCCTACACTCTATACCATACACTCTACACCATACACTCTATAGCATACACTCTATACCCTACACTCTACACTCTATACCCTACACTCTATACCCTACACTCTACACCCTGCACTCTATACCCTACACACTATACCCTACACTCTACACTCTATACCCTACACTCTATACCCTACACTCTACATGCTATACCCTACACTCTACACTCTATACCCTACACTCTATACCCTACACTCTATACCCTACACTCTATACCCTACACTCTATACCCTACACTCTACACTCTATACCCTACACTCTATACCCTACACTCTACACCCTACACTCTATGCCCTACACTCTATGCCCTACACTCTATACCCTACACTCTATACCCTACACTCTATTCCCTACACTCTATACCCTACACTCTACACCCTACACTCTATACCCTACACTCTATACCCTACACTCTACACTCTATACTATACACTCTATACCCTACACTCTACACCCTACACTCTATACCCTACACTCTATTCCCTACACTCTATACCCTACACTCTACACCCTACACTCTATACCCTACACTCTATACCATACACTCTATACCCTACACTCTACACTCTATACCCTACACTCTACATCCCACACTCTATACCCTACACTCTAATCCCGACACTCTACACTCTATACCCTACCCTACACTCTATACCCTACACTCTATACCCTACACTCTATACCCTACACTCTACACTCTATACTATACACTCTATACCCTACACTCTACACCCTACACTCTATACCCTACACTCTATACCCTACACTCTATTCCCTACACTCTATACCCTACACTCTACACTCTATACCCTACACTCTATACCCTACACTCTATACCCTACACTCTATACCCTACACTCTACACTCTATACTATACACTCTATACCCTACACTCTACACCCTACACTCTATACCCTACACTCTATACCCTACACTCTATTCCCTACACTCTATACCCTACACTCTACACCCTACACTCTATACCCTACACTCTATACCATACACTCTATACCCTACACTCTACACTCTATACCCTACACTCTACATCCCACACTCTATACCCTACACTCTAATCCCGACACTCTACACTCTATACCCTACCCTACACTCTATACCCTACACTCTACACTCTCTACCCTACACTCTATACCCTACACTCTATAACATACACTCTCTACCCTACACTCTATACCCTACACTCTATAACATACACTCTATACCATACACTCTACAATCTATACCCTACACTCTATACCATACACTCTACACCATACACTCTATAGCGTACACTCTATACCCTACACTCTACACTCTATACCCTACACTCTATACCCTACACCCTGCACTCTATACCGTACACACTATACCCTACACTCTACACTCTATACCCTACACTCTATACCCTACACTCTATACCCTACACTCTATACCCTACACTCTACACTCTATACCCTACACTCTATAGCCTACACTCTACAATCTATACCCTACACTCTATACCCTACACTCTATACCCTACAGTCTATACCCTACACTCTATACCCTACACTCTACACTCTATACCTTACACTCTACACTCTATTCCCTACACTCTATACCCTACACTCTATACCCTACACTCTATACCCTACACTCTATACCCTACACTCTACACCCTACACTCTATACCCTACACTCTATACCATACACTCTATACCCTACACTCTACACTCTATACCCTACACTCTACACCCTACACTCTATACCCTACACTCTAATCCCTTCACTCTACACTCTATACCCTACACTCTATACCCTACACTCTACACTCTATACCTTACACTCTACACTCTATTCCCTACACTCTATACCCTACACTCTATACCCTACACTCTATACCCTACTCTCTACACCCTACACTCTATACCATACACTCTATACACTACACTCTACACTCTATACCCTACACTCTACACCCTACACTCTATACCCTACACTCTAATCCCTACACTCTACACTCTATACTCTACACTCTATACCCTACACTCTATACCCTACACTCTACAGACTCTACCCTACACTCTATACCCTACACTCTATACCCTACACTCTATACCCTACACTCTACACTCTATACCCTACACTCTACACTCTATACCCTACACTCTATACCTTACACTCTATACCCTACACTCTATACCCTACACTCTAATCCCTACACTCTACACTCTATACCCTACACTCTATTCCCTACACTCTATACCCTACACTCTATACCCTACACTCTATACCCTACACTCTATACCCAACACTCTACACCCTACACTCTATACCCTACACTCTATACCATACACTCTATACCCTACACTCTACACTCTATACCCTACACTCTACACTTTATACCCTACACTCTATACCCTACACTCTATACCCTACACTCTATACCATACACTCCATACCCTACACTCTATACCGTACACTCTATACCCTACACTCTATACCCTACAATCTATACCCTACACTCTACACCCTACACTCTATACCTTACACTCTATACCCTACACTCTATACCCTACACTCTAAACTCTATACCCTACACTCTACACTCTATACCCTACACTCTATAACATACACTCTATACCCTACACTCTATACCCTACACTCTACACTCTATACCCTACACTCTATACCATACACTCTACACCATACACTCTATAGCATACACTCTATACCCTACACTCTACACTCTATACCCTACACTCTATACCCTACACTCTACACCCTGCACTCTATACCCTACACACTATACCCTACACTCTACACTCTATACCCTACACTCTATACCCTACACTCTATACCCTACACTCTATACCCTACACTCTATACCCTACACTCTATAGCCTACAATCTATACCCTACACTTTATACCCTACAGTCTATACCCTACACTCTATACCCTGCACTCTACACTCTATACCTTACACTCTACACTCTATTCCCTACACTCTATACCATACACTCTATACCCTACACTCTATACCCTACACTCTATACCCTACACTCTACACCCTACACTCTATACCCTACACTCTATACCATACACTCTATACCCTACACTCTACACTCTATACCCTACACTCTACACACTACACTCTATACCCTACACTCTAATCCCTACACTCTACACTCTATACCCTACACTCTATACCCTACACTCTATACCCTACACTCTACACTCTCTACCCTACACTCTATACCCTACACTCTATAACATACACTCTATACCCTACACTCTACACCCTACACTCTATACCATACACTCTACACTGTATACCCTACACTCTATACCATACACTCTACACCATACACTCTATAGCATACACTCTATACCCTACACTCTACACTCTATACCCTACACTCTATACCATACACTCTACACCATACACTCTATAGCATACACTCTATACCCTACACTCTACACTCTATACCCTACACTCTATACCCTACACTCTACACCCTGCACTCTATACCCTACACACTATACCCTACACTCTACACTCTATACCCTACACTCTATACCCTACACTCTATACCCTACACTCTATACCCTACACTCTATACCCTACACTCTATAGCCTACAATCTATACCCTACACTTTATACCCTACAGTCTATACCCTACACTCTATACCCTACACTCTACACTCTATACCTTATACTCTACACTCTATTCCCTACACTCTATACCATACACTCTATACCCTACACTCTATACCCTACACTCTATACCCTACACTCTAATCCCTACACTCTACACTCTATACCCTACACTCTATACCCTACACTCTACACTCTATACCCTACACTCTACACACTACACTCTATACCCTACACTCTAATCCCTACACTCTACACTCTATACCCTACACTCTATACCCTACACTCTACACTCTATACCTTACACTCTACACTCTATTCCCTACACTCTATACCATACACTCTATACCCTACACTCTATACCCTACACTCTATACCCTACACTCTACACCCTACACTCTATACCCTACACTCTATACCATACACTCTATACCCTACACTCTACACTCTATACCCTACACTCTACACACTACACTCTATACCCTACACTCTAATCCCTACACTCTACACTCTATACCCTACACTCTATACCCTACACTCTATACCCTACACTCTACACTCTCTACCCTACACTCTATACCCTACACTCTATAACATACACTCTATACCCTACACTCTACACCCTACACTCTATACCATACACTCTACACTGTATACCCTACACTCTATACCATACACTCTACACCATACACTCTATAGCATACACTCTATACCCTACACTCTACACTCTATACCCTACACTCTATACCATACACTCTACACCATACACTCTATAGCATACACTCTATACCCTACACTCTACACTCTATACCCTACACTCTATACCCTACACTCTACACCCTGCACTCTATACCCTACACACTATACCCTACACTCTACACTCTATACCCTACACTCTATACCCTACACTCTATACCCTACACTCTATACCCTACACTCTATACCCTACACTCTATAGCCTACAATCTATACCCTACACTTTATACCCTACAGTCTATACCCTACACTCTATACCCTACACTCTACACTCTATACCTTACACTCTACACTCTATTCCCTACACTCTATACCATACACTCTATACCCTACACTCTATACCCTACACTCTATACCCTACACTCTACACCCTACACTCTATACCCTACACTCTATACCATACACTCTATACCCTACACTCTACACTCTATACCCTACACTCTACACACTACACTCTATACCCTACACTCTAATCCCTACACTCTACACTCTATACCCTACACTCTATACCCTACACTCTATACCCTACACTCTACACTCTCTACCCTACACTCTATACCCTACACTCTATAACATACACTCTATACCCTACACTCTACACCCTACACTCTATACCATACACTCTACACTGTATACCCTACACTCTATACCATACACTCTACACCATACACTCTATAGCATACACTCTATACCCTACACTCTACACTCTATACCCTACACTCTATACCCTACACTCTACACCCTGCACTCTATACCCTACACACTATACCCTACACTCTACACTCTATACCCTACACTCTATACCCTACACTCTATACCCTACACTCTACACTCTATACCCTACACTCTATAGCCTATACTCTACAATCTATACCCTACACTCTATACCCTACACTCTATACCCTACAGTCTATACCCTACACTCTACACTCTATACCTTACACTCCACACTCTATTCCCTACACTCTATACACTACACTCTATACCCTACACTCTATACCCTACACTCTAATCCCTACACTCTACACTCTATACCCTACACTCTATACCCTACACTCTACACTCTATACCTTACACTCTACACTCTATTCCCTACCCTCTATACCCTACACTCTATACCCTACACTCTATACCCTACACTCTATACCCAACACTCTACACCCTACACTCTATACCCTACACTCTATACCATACACTCTATACCCTACACTCTACACTATATACCCTACACTCTACACTCTATACCCTACACTCTATACCCTACACTCTATACCCTACACTCTATACCCGACACTCTACACGCTATACCCTACACTCTACACTCTATACCCTACACTCTATACCCTACACTCTATACCCTACACTTTATACCCTACACTCTATACCCTACACTCTACACTCTATACCCTACACTCTATACCCTACACTCTACACCCTACACTCTTTACCCTACACTCTATGCCCTACACTCTATACCCTACACTCTATACCCTACACTCTATACCCTACACTCTACACTCTATACCCTACACTCTATACCTTACACTCTATGCCCTACACTCTACACTCTATACCCTACACTCTATACCCTACACTCTATACCCTACACTCTATACCCTACACTCTACACTCTATATCCTACACTCTCTACCCTACACTCTACACTCTATACCATACATTCTATACCCTACACTCTATACCATACACTCTATACCCTACACTCTACACCCTACACTCTATACCCTACACTCTATACCCTACACTCTATACCCTACACTCTATACCCTACACTCTACACCCTACACTCTATACCCTACACTCTATACCATACACTCTATACCCTACACTCTATACCCTACACTCTACACTCTAAACCCTACACTCTATACCCTACACTCTATACCCTACACTCTATACCCTACACTCTACACTCTATATCCTACACTCTCTACCCTACACTCTACACTCTATACCCTACACTCTATACCCTACACTCTAATCCCTACACTCTACACTCTATACCCGACACTCTATATCCTACACTCTACACTCTATACCATACATTCTATACCCTGCACTCTATACCATACACTCTACACCCTACACTCTATACCCTACACTCTATACCCTACACTCTATACCCCACACTCTACACCCTACACTCTATACCCTACACTCTATACCCTACACTCTATACCCTACACTCTATACCCTACACTCTACACTCTATACCCTACACTCTATACCCTACACTCTATACCCTACACTCTACACTCTATATCCTACACTCTCTACCCTACACTCTACACTCTATACCCTACACTCTATACCCTACACTCTAATCCCTACACTCTACACTCTATACCCTACACTCTATACCCTACACTCTATACCCTACACTCTACACTCTATACCCTACACTCTATATCCTACACTCTACACTCTATACCATACATTCTATACCCTACACTCTACACCCTACACTCTATACCCTACACTCTATACCCTACACTCTATACCCTACACTCTACACCCTACACTCTATACCCTACACTCTATACCATACACTCTATACCCTACACTCTACACTCTATACCCTACACTCTACATCCTACACTCTATACCCTACACTCTAATCCCGACACTCTACACTCTATACCCTACACTCTATACCCTACACTCTACAATCTCTACCCTACACTCTATTCCCTACACTCTATAACATACACTCTATACCCTACACTCTATACCCTACACTCTATACCATGCACTCTACAATCTATACCCTACACTCTATACCATACACTCTACACCATACACTCTATAGCATACACTCTATACCCTACACTCTACACTCTATACCCTACACTCTATACCCTACACTCTACACCCTGCACTCTATACCCTACACACTATACCCTACACTCTACACTCTATACCCTACACTCTCTACCCTACACTCTATACCCTACACTCTATACCCTACACTCTACACTCTATAACCTACACTCTATAGCCTACACTCTACAATCTATACCCTACACTCTATACCCTACACTCTATACCCTACAGTCTATACCCTACACTCTATACCCTACACTCTACACTCTATACCTTACACTCTACACTCTATTCCCTACACTCTATACCCTACACTCTATACCCTACACTCTATACCCTACACTCTATACCCTACACTCTACACCCTACACTCTATACCCTACACTCTGTACCATACACTCTATACCCTACACTCTACACTCTATACCCTACACTCTACACCCTACACTCTATACCCTACACTCTAATCCCTTCACTCTACACTCTATACCCTACACTCTATACCCTACACTCTATACCTTACACTCTACACTCTATTCCCTACACTCTATACCCTACACTCTATACCCTACACTCTATACCCTACACTCTACACCCTACACTCTATACCCTACACTCTATACCATACACTCTATACCCTACACTCTACACTCTATACCCTACACTCTACACCCTACACTCTATACCCTACACTCTAATCCCTACACTCTACACTCTATACCCTACACTCTATACCCTACACTCTATACCCTACACTCTACACACTCTACCCTACACTCTATACCCTACACTCTATACCCTACACTCTATACCCTACACTCTACACTCTATACCCTACACTCTACACTCTATACCCTACACTCTATACCCTACACTCTATACCCTACACTCTAATCCCTACACTCTACACTCTATACCCTACACTCTATACCCTACACTCTACACTCTATACCTTACACTCTACACTCTATTCCCTACACTCTATACCCTACACTCTATACCCTACACTCTATACCCTACACTCTATACCCAACACTCTACACCCTACATTCTATACCCTACACTCTATACCATACAATCTATACCCTACACTCTACACTCTATACCCTACACTCTACACTCTATACCCTACACTCTACACTCTATACCCTACACTCTATACCCTACACTCTATACCCTACAATCTATACCATACACTCTATACCCTACACTCTATACCCTACACTCTATACCCTACACTCTATACCATACACTCTATACCCTACACTCTATACCGTACACTCTATACCCTACACTCTATACCCTACACTCTATACCCTACACTCTACACCCTACACTCTATACCTTACACTCTATACCCTACACTCTATACCCTACACTCTAAACTCTATACCCTACACTCTACACTCTATACCCTACACTCTATACCCTACACTCTATACCCTACACTCTATACCCTACACTCTATACCCTACACTCTATACCCTACACTCTATACCCTACACTCTACACTCTATACCCTACACTCTATACCCTACACTCTATACCCTACACTCTACACTTTATGCACTACACTCTATACCCTACACTCTATACCCTACACTCTATACCCTACACTCTAAACCCTACACTCTATACCCTACACTCTATACCATATACTCTATACCCTACACTCTACACTCTATACCCTACACTCTACACCCTACACTCTATACCCTACACTCTAATCCCAACACTCTACACTCTATACCCTACACTCTATACCCTACAGTCTACACTCTATACCTTACACTCTACACTCTATTCCCTACACTCTATACCCTACACTCTATACCCTACACTCTATACCCTACACTCTATACCCTACACTCTACACCCTACACTCTATACCCTACACTCTATACCATACACTCTATACCCTACACTCTACACTCTATACCCTACACTCTACACCCTACACTCTATACCCTACACTCTAATCCCTACACTCTACACTCTATACCCTACACTCTATACCCTACACTCTATACCCTACACTCTACACTCTCTACCCTACACTCTATACCCTACACTCTATACCCTACACTCAACACTCTATACCCTACACTCTACACTCTATACCCTACACTCTATACCCTACACTCTATACCCTACACTCTATACCCTACACTCTATACCATACACTCTATACCCTACACTCTATACCCTACACTCTATCCTACACACTATACCCTACACTCTACACTCTATACCCTACACACTATACCCTACACTCTATACCCTACACTCTACACTCTATACCCTACACTCTATAGCCTACACTCTACAATCTATACCCTACACTCTATACCCTACACTCTATACCCTACAGTCTATACCCTACACTCTATACCCTACACTCTACACTCTAAACCTTACACTCTACACTCTATTCCCTACACTCTATACCCTACACTCTATACCCTACACTCTATACCCTATACTCTACACCCTACACTCTATACCCTACACTCTATACCATATACTCTATACCCTACACTCTACACTCTATACCCTACACTCTACACCCTACACTCTATACCCTACACTCTAATCCCAACACTCTACACTCTATACCCTACACTCTATACCCTACACTTTACACTCTATACCTTACACTCTACACTCTATTCCCTACACTCTATACCCTACACTCTATACCCTACACTCTATACCCTACACTCTATACCCTACACTCTACACCCTACACTCTATACCCTACACTCTATACCATACACTCTATACCCTACACTCTACACTCTATACCCTACACTCTACACCCTACACTCTATACCCTACACTCTAATCCCTACACTCTATTCCCTACACTCTACACTCTATACCCTACACTCTATACCATACACTCTATACCCTACACTCTATACCGTACACTCTATACCCTACACTCTATACCTTACACTCTACACTCTATTCCCTACACTCTATACCCTACACTCTATACCCTACACTCTATACCCTACACTCTACACCCTACACTCTATACCCTACACTCTATACCCTACACTCTATACCCTACACTCTACACTCTCTACCCTACACTCTATACCCTACACTCTATACCCTACACTCTACACTCTATACCCTACACTCTATACCCTACACTCTATACCCTACACTCTATACCCTACACTCTATACCATACACTCTATACCCTACACTCTATACCCTACACTCTGAACCCTACACTCTATACCCTACACTCTACTCCCTACACTCTATACCCTACACTCTATACCCTACACTCTACACTCTATACCCTACACTCTATACCCTACACTCTATACCCTACACTCTATACCCTACACTCTACACTCTATACCCTACACTCTACACTCTATACCCTGCACTCTATACCCTACACTCTATACCCTACACTCTATACCCTACACTCTATACCCTACACTCTACACTATATACCCTACACTCTATACCCTACACTCTACACTCTATACCCTACACTCTACACTCTATACCCTACACTCTATACCCTACACTCTATACCCTACACTCAATACCCTACACTCTATACCCTACACTCTACACTCTATACCCTACACTCTATACCCTACACTCTATACCCTACACTCTACACTCTATACCCTACACTCTATACCCTACACCCTATGCCCTACACTCTATACCCTACACTCTACACCCTACACTCTATACCTTACACTCTATACCCTACTCTCTATACCCTACACTCTAAACTCTATACCCTACACTCTATACCCTACACTCTATAACATACACGCTACACCCTACACTCTATACCCTACAATCTATACCATACACTCTATACCCTACACTCTATACCCTACACTCTATACCATACACTCTATACCCTACACTCTATACCGTACACTCTATACCCTACACTCTATACCCTACACTCTACACCCTACACTCTATACCTTACACTCTATACCCTACACTCTATACCCTACACTCTAAACTCTATACCCTACACTCTACACTCTATACCCTACACTCTATACCCTACACTCTATACCCTACACTCTATACCCTACACTCTATACCCTACACTCTACACCTTACACTCTATACCCTACACTCTATACCCTACACTCTAAACTCTATACCCTACACTCTACACTCTATACCCTACACTCTACACTCTATACCCTACACTCTACACTCTACACTCTATACCCTACACTCTACACTCTATACCCTACACTCTATAACATACACTCTATACCCTACACTCTATACCATACACTCTATACCCTACACTCTATACCCTACACTCTATACTATACACTCTGTACCCTACACTCTATACCGTACACTCTATACCCTACACTCTATACCCTACACTCTATACCCTACACTCTACACCCTACACTCTATACCTTACACTCTATACCCTACACTCTATACCCTACACTCTAAACTCTATACCCTGCACTCTACACTCTATACCCTACACTCTATACCCTACACTCTACACCCTACACTCTATACCCTACACTCTATACCCTACACTCTATACCCTACACTCTACATTCTATACCCTACACTCTACACTCTATACCCTACACTCTATAACATACACTCTATACCCTACACTCTATACCCTACACTCTATACCCTACACTCTACACTCTATACCCTACACTCTATACCATACACTCTACACCATACACTCTATAGCATACACTCTATACCCTACACTCTACATTCTATACCCTACACTCTATACCCTACACTCTACACCCTGCACTCTATACCCTACACACTATACCCTACACTCTACACTCTATACCCTACACTCTATACCCTACACTCTATACCCTACACTCTATACCCCACACTCTATACCCTACACTCTATAGCCTACAATCTATACCCTACACTCTATACCCTACAGTCTATACCCTACACTCTATACCCTACACTCTACACTCTATACTTTACACTCTACACTCTATTCCCTACACTCTATACCTTACACTCTATACCCTACACTCTATACCCTACACTCTATACCCTACACTCTACACCCTACACTCTATACCCTACAATCTATACCATACACTCTATACCGTACACTCTATACCATACACTCTATACCCTACACTCTATACCGTACACTCTATACCCTACACTCTATACCCTACACTCTATACCCTACACTCTACACCCTACACTCTATACCTTACACTCTATACCCTACACTCTATACCCTACCCTCTAAACTCTATACCCTACACTCTACACTCTATACCCTACACTCTATACCCTACACTCTATACCCTACACTCTATACCCTACACTCTATACCCTACACTCTACACCTTACACTCTATACCCTACACTCTATACCCTACACTCTAAACTCTATACCCTACACTCTACACTCTATACCCTACACTCTACACTCTATACCCTACACTCTACACTCTATACCCTACACTCTACACTCTATACCCTACACTCTATAACATACACTCTATACCCTACACTCTATACCATACACTCTATACCCTACACTCTATACCCTACACTCTATACTATACACTCTGTACCCTACACTCTATACCGTACACTCTATACCCTACACTCTATACCCTACACTCTATACCCTACACTCTACACCCTACACTCTATACCTTACACTCTATACCCTACACTCTATACCCTACACTCTAAACTCTATACCCTGCACTCTACACTCTATACCCTACACTCTATACCCTACACTCTACACCCTACACTCTATACCCTACACTCTATACCCTACACTCTATACCCTACACTCTACATTCTATACCCTACACTCTACACTCTACACCCTACACTCTATAACATACACTCTATACCCTACACTCTATACCCTACACTCTATACCCTACACTCTACACTCTATACCCTACACTCTATACCATACACTCTACACTCTATACCATACACTCTATAGCATACACTCTATACCCTACACTCTACATTCTATACCCTACACTCTATACCCTACACTCTACACCCTGCACTCTATACCCTACACACTATACCCTACACTCTACACTCTATACCCTACACTCTATACCCTACACTCTATACCCTACACTCTATACCCTACACTCTATACCCTACACTCTATAGCCTACAATCTATACCCTACACTCTATACCCTACAGTCTATACCCTTCACTCTATACCCTACACTCTACACTTTATACTTTACACTCTACACTCTATTCCCTACACTCTATACCTTACACTCTATACCCTACACTCTATACCCTACACTCTATACCCTACACTCTACACCCTACACTCTATACCCTACACTCTATACCATACACTCTATACCCTACACTCTACACTCCATACCCTACACTCTACACCCTACACTCTATACCCTACACTCTAATCCCTGCACTCTACACTCTATACCCTACACTCTATACCCTATACTCTACACTCTATACCTTACACTCTACACTCTATTCCCTACACTCTATACCCTACACTCTATACCCTACACTCTATACCCTACACTCTACACCCTAAACTCTATACCCTACACTCTATACCATACACTCTATACCCTACACTCTACACTCTACCCTACACTCTACACACTACACTCTATACCCTACACTCTAATCCCTACACTCTACACTCTATACTCTACACTCTATACCCTACACTCTATACCCTACACTCTACACTCTCTACCCTACACTCTATACCCTACACTCTATAACATACACTCTATACCCTACACTCTACACTCTACACTCTATACCATACACTCAACACTCTATACCCTACACTCTATACCATACACTCTACACCATACACTCTATAGCATACACTCTATACCCTACACTCTACACTCTATACCCTACACTCTATACCCTACACTCTACACCCTGCACTCTATACCCTACACACTATACCCTACACTCTACACTCTATACCCTACACTCTATACCCTACACTCTATACCCTACACTCTATACCCTACACTCTACACTCTATACCCTACACTCTATAGCCTACACGCTACAATCTATACCCTACACTCTATACCCTACACTCTATACCCTACAGTCTATACCCTACACTCTATACCCTACACTCTACACTCTATACCTTACACTCCACACTCTATTCCCTACACTCTATACCCTACACTCTATACCCTACACTCTATACCCTACACTCTATACCCTACACTCTACACCCTACACTCTATACCCTACACTCTATACCATACACTCTATACCCTACACTCTACACTCTATACCCTACACTCTACACCCTACACTCTATACCCTACACTCTAATCCCTACACTCTACACTCTATACCTTACACTCTATACCCTACACTCTACACTCTATACCTTACACTCTACACTCTATTCCCTACACTCTATACCCTACACTCTATACCCTACACTCTATACCCTACACTCTACACCCTACACTCTATACCCTACACTCTATACCATACACTCTATACCCTACACTCTACACTCTATACCCTACACTCCACACCCTACACTCTATACCCTACACTCTAATCCCTACACTCTACACTCTATACCCTACACTCTATACCCTACACTCTATACCCTACACTCTACACTCTCTACCCTACACTCTATACCTTACACTCTGTACCCTACACTCTATACCCTACACTCTACGCTCTATACCCTACACTCTATGCCCAACACTCTATACCCTACACTCTACACCCTACACTCTATACCCTACACTCTATATCATACACTCTATACCCTACACTCTACACTCTATACCCTACACTCTACACCCTACACTCTATACCCTACACTTTAATCCCTACACTCTACACTCTATACCCTACACTCTATACCCTACACTCTATATCCTACACTCTACACTCTCTACCCTACACTCTATACCCTACACTCTATACCCTACACTCTATACCCTACACTCTACACTCTATACCCTAAACTCTACACTCTATACCCTACACTCTATACCCTACACTCTATACCCTACACTCAATACCCTACACTCTATACCCTACACTCTACACTCTATACCCTACACTCTATACCCTACACTCTATACCCTACACTCTACACTCTATACCCTACACTCTATACCCTACACCCTATGCCCTACACTCTATACCCTACACTCTACACCCTACACTCTATACCTTACACTCTATACCCTACTCTCTATACCCTACACTCTAAACTCTATACCCTACACTCTATACCCTACACTCTATAACATACACTCTACACCCTACACTCTATACCCTACAATCTATACCATACACTCTATACCCTACACTCTATACCCTACACTCTATACCCTACACTCTATACCATACACTCTATACCCTACACTCTATACCGTACACTCTATACCATACACTCTATACCCTACACTCTATACCCTACACTCTACACCCTACACTCTATACCTTACACTCTATACCCTACACTCTAAACTCTATACCCTACACTCTACACTCTATACCATACACTCTATACCCTACACTCTATACCCTACACTCTATACCCTACACTCTATACCCTACACTCTATACCCTACACTCTACACCTTACACTCTATACCCTACACTCTATACCCTACACTCTAAACTCTATACCCTACACTCTACACTCTATACCCTACACTCTACACTCTATACCCTACACTCTACACTCTACACTCTATACCCTACACTCTACGCTCTATACCCTACACTCTATAACATACACTCTATACCCTACACTCTATACCCTACACTCTATACCATACACTCTATACCCTACACTCTATACCCTACACTCTATACCATACACTCTGTACCCTACACTCTATACCCTACACTCCATACCCTACACCCTATACCCTACACTCTATACCCTACACTCTACACCCTACACTCTATACCTTACACTCTATACCCTACACTCTATACCCTACACTCTAAACTCTATACCCTGCACTCTACACTCTATACCCTACACTCTATACCCTACACTCTATACCCTACACTCTATACCCTACACTCTATACCCTACACTCTATACCCTACACTCTACACTCTATACCCTACACTCTAGACCATACACTCCATACCCTACACTCTATACCGTACACTCTATACCCTACACTCTATACCCTACAATCTATACCCTACACTCTACACCCTACACTCTACACCCTACACTCTATACCTTACACTCTATACCCTACACTCTATACCCTACACTCTAAACTCTATACCCTACACTCTACACTCTATACCCTACACTCTATAACATACACTCTATACCCTACACTCTATACCCTACACTCTACACTCTATACCCTACACTCTATACCATACACTCTACACCATACACTCTATAGCATACACTCTATACCCTACACTCTACATTCTATACCCTACACTCTATACCCTACACTCTACACCCTGCACTCTATACCCTACACACTATACCCTACACTCTACACTCTATACCCTACACTCTATACCCTACACTCTATACCCTACACTCTATACCCTACACTCTATACCCTACACTCTATAGCCTACAATCTATACCCTACACTCTATACCCTACAGTCTATACCCTACACTCTATACCCTACACTCTACACTCTATACCTTACACTCTACACTCTATTCCCTACACTCTATACCTTACACTCTATACCCTACACTCTATACCCTACACTCTATACCCTACACTCTACACCCTACACTCTATACCCTACACTCTATACCATACACTCTATACCCTACACTCTACACTCTATACCCTACACTCTACACCCTACACTCTATACCCTACACTCTAATCCCTACACTCTACACTCTATACCCTACACTCTATACCCTATACTCTACACTCTATACCTTACACTCTACACTCTATTCCCTACACTCTATACCCTACACTCTATACCCTACACTCTATACCCTACACTCTACACCCTACACTCTATACCCTACACTCTATACCATACACTCTATACCCTACACTCTACACTCTATACCCTACACTCTACACACTACACTCTATACCCTACACTCTAATCCCTACACTCTACACTCTATACCCTACACTCTATACCCTACACTCTATACCCTACACTCTACACTCTCTACCCTACACTCTATACCCTACACTCTATAACATACACTCTATACCCTACACTCTACACCCTACACTCTATACCATACACTCTACACGCTATACCCTACACTCTATACCATACACTCTACACCATACACTCTATAGCATACACTCTATACCCTACACTCTACACTCTATACCCTACACTCTATACCCTACACTCTACACCCTGCACTCTATACCCTACACACTATACCCTACACTCTACACTCTATACCCTACACTCTATACCCTACACTCTATACCCTACACTCTATACCCTACACTCTACACTCTATACCCTACACTCTACACACTACACTCTATACCCTACACTCTAATCCCTACACTCTACACTCTATACACTACACTCTATACCCTACACTCTATACCCTACACTCTACACTCTCTACCCTACACTCTATACCCTACACTCTATAACATACACTCTATACCCTACACTCTACACCCTACACTCTATACCATACACTCTACACTCTATACCCTACACTCTATACCATACACTCTACACCATACACTCTATAGCATACACTTTATACCCTACACTCTACACTCTATACCCTACACTCTATACCCTACACTCTACACCCTGCACTCTATACCCTACACACTATACCCTACACTCTACACTCTATACCCTACACTCTATACCCTACACTCTATACCCTACACTCTACTCTCTATACCCTACACTCTATAGCCTACACTCTACAATCTATACCCTACACTCTATACCCTACACTCTATACCCTACAGTCTATACCCTACACTCTATACCCTACACTCTACACTCTATACCTTACACTCCACACTCTATTCCCTACACTCTATACCCTACACTCTATACCCTACACTCTATACCCTACACTCTATACCCTACACTCTACACCCTACACTCTATAACCTACACTCTATACCATTCACTCTATACCCTACACTCTACACTCTATACCCTACACTCTACACCCTACACTCTATACCCTACACTCTAATCCCTACACTCTACACTCTATACCTTACACTCTATACCCTACACTCTACACTCTATACCTTACATTCTACACTCTATTCCCTACACTCTATACCCTACACTCTATACCCTACACTCTATACCCTACACTCTATACCCTACACTCTACACCCTACACTCTATACCCTACACTCTATACCATACACTCTATACCCTACACTCTAATCCCTACACTCTACACTCTATACCCTACACTCGATACCCTACACTCTATACCCTACACTCTACACTCTCTACCCTACACTCTATACCCTACACTCTGTACCCTACACTCTATACCCTACACTCTACACTCTATACCCTACACTCTACACTCTATACACTACACTCTATACCCTACACTCTATACCCTACACTCTATACCCTACAATCTACACTCTATGCCCTACACTCTACACTCTATACCCTACACTCTACACTCTATACCCTACACTCTACACTCTATACCCTACACTGTATACCCTACACTCTATACCCTACACTCTATACCCTACACTCTATACCCTACGCTCTACACTCTATTCCCTACACTCTACACTCTGTACCTTACACTCAACACTCTATTCCCTACACTCTATACCCTACACTCTATACCCTACACTCTATACCCTACACTCTACACCCTACACTCTATACTCTACACTCTATACCATACACTCTATACCCTACACTCTACACTCTATGCCCTACACTCTACACCCTACACTCTATACCCTACACTCTAATCCCTACACTCTACACTCTCTACCCTACACTCTATACCCTACACTCTATACCCTACACTCTACACTCTATACCCTACACTCTATACCCTACACTCTATGCCCTACACTCTATACCCTACAATCTATACCCTACACTCAATACCCTACACTCTATACCCTACACTCTACACTCTATACCCTACACTCTATACCCTACACTCTATACCCTACACTCTACACTCTATACCCTACACTCTATACCCTACACTCTATGCCCTACACTCTATACCCTACACTCTATACCCTACACTCTATACCCTACACTCTACACTCTATACCCTACACTCTACACTCTATACCCTACACACTATACCCTACACTCTATACCCTACACTCTAATCCCTACACTCTACACTCTATACCCTACACTCTATACCCTACACTCTACACTCTATACCTTACACTCTACACTCTATTCCCTACACTCTATACCCTACACTCTATACCCTACACTCTATACCCTACACTCTATACCCAACACTCTACACCCTACACTCTATACCCTACACTCTATACCATACACTCTATACCCTACACTCTACACTCTATACCCTACACTCTACACTCTATACCCTACACTCTATACCCTACACTCTATACCCGACACTCTACATGCTATACCCTACACTCTACACTCTATACCCTACACTCTATACCCTACACTCTATACCCTACACTCTATACCCCACACTCTATACCCTACACTCTACACTCTATACCCTACACTCTATACCCTACACTCTACACCCTACACTCTATACCCTACACTCTATGCCCTACACTCTATACCCTACACTCTATACCCTACACTCTATACCCTACACTCTATACCCTACACTCTATACCATACACTCTACACTCTATATCCTACACTCTCTACCCTACACTCTACACTCTATACCCTACACTCTATACCCTACACTCTAATCCCTACACTCTACACTCTATACCCTACACTCTACACTCTATAACCTACACTCTATATCCTACACTCTACACTCTATACCATACATTCTATACCCTACACTCTATACCATACACTCTATACCCTACACTCTACACCCTACACTCTATACCCTACACTCTATACCCTACACTCTATTCCCTACACTCTATACCCTACACTCTACACCCTACACTCTATACCCTACACTCTATACCATACACTCTATACCCTACACTCTACACTCTATACCCTACACTCTACATCCCACACTCTATACCCTACACTCTAATCCCGACACTCTACACTCTATACCCTACCCTACACTCTATACCCTACACTCTACACTCTCTACCCTACACTCTATACCCTACACTCTATAACATACACTCTCTACCCTACACTCTATACCCTACACTCTATAACATACACTCTATACCATACACTCTACAATCTATACCCTACACTCTATACCATACACTCTACACCATACACTCTATAGCGTACACTCTATACCCTACACTCTACACTCTATACCCTACACTCTATACCCTACACTCTACACCCTGCACTCTATACCGTACACACTATACCCTACACTCTACACTCTATACCCTACACTCTATACCCTACACTCTATACCCTACACTCTATACCCTACACTCTACACTCTATACCCTACACTCTATAGCCTACACTCTACAATCTATACCCTACACTCTATACCCTACAGTCTATACCCTACAGTCTATACCCTACACTCTATACCCTACACTCTACACTCTATACCTTACACTCTACACTCTATTCCCTACACTCTATACCCTACACTCTATACCCTACACTCTATACCCTACACTCTATACCCTACACTCTACACCCTACACTCTATACCCTACACTCTATACCATACACTCTATACCCTACACTCTACACTCTATACCCTACACTCTACACCCTACACTCTATACCCTACACTCTAATCCCTTCACTCTACACTCTATACCCTACACTCTATACCCTACACTCTACACTCTATACCTTACACTCTACACTCTATTCCTTACACTCTATACCCTACACTCTATACCCTACACTCTATACCCTACTCTCTACACCCTACACTCTATACCATACACTCTATACACTACACTCTACACTCTATACCCTACACTCTACACCCTACACTCTATACCCTACACTCTAATCCCTACACTCTACACTCTATACTCTACACTCTATACCCTACACTCTATACCCTACACTCTACAGACTCTACCCTACACTCTATACCCTACACTCTATACCCTACACTCTATACCCTACACTCTACACTCTATACCCTACACTCTACACTCTATACCCTACACTCTATACCTTACACTCTATACCCTACACTCTATACCCTACACTCTAATCCCTACACTCTACACTCTATACCCTACACTCTATACCCTACACTCTACACTCTGTACCTTACACTCTACACTCTATTCCCTACACTCTATACCCTACACTCTATACCCTACACTCTATACCCTACACTCTATACCCAACACTCTACACCCTACACTCTATACCCTACACTCTATACCATACACTCTATACCCTACACTCTACACTCTATACCCTACACTCTACACTTTATACCCTACACTCTATACCCTACACTCTATACCCTACACTCTATACCATACACTCCATACCCTACACTCTATACCGTACACTCTATACCCTACACTCTATACCCTACAATCTATACCCTACACTCTACACCCTACACTATATACCTTACACTCTATACCCTACACTCTATACCCTACACTCTAAACTCTATACCCTACACTCTACACTCTATACCCTACACTCTATAACATACACTCTATACCCTACACTCTACACTCTATACCCTACACTCTATACCATACACTCTACACCATACACTCTATAGCATACACTCTATACCCTACACTCTACACTCTATACCCTACACTCTATACCCTACACTCTACACCCTGCACTCTATACCCTACACACTATACCCTACACTCTACACTCTATACCCTACACTCTATACCCTACACTCTATACCCTACACTCTATACCCTACACTCTATACCCTACACTCTATAGCCTACAATCTATACCCTACACTTTATACCCTACAGTCTATACCCTACACTCTATACCCTACACTCTACACTCTATACCTTACACTCTACACTCTATTCCCTACACTCTATACCCTACACTCTATACCCTACACTCTATACCCTACACTCTATACCCTACACTCTACACCCTACACTCTATACCCTACACTCTATACCATACACTCTATACCCTACACTCTACACTCTATACCCTACACTCTACACCCTACACTCTATACCCTACACTCTAATCCCTACACTCTACACTCTATACCCTACACTCTATACCCTAAACTCTACACTCTATACCTTACACTCTACACTCTATTCCCTACACTCTATACCCTACACTCTATACCCTACACTCTATACCCTACACTCTACACCCTACACTCTATACCCTACACTCTATACCATACACTCTATACCCTACACTCTACACTCTATACCCTACACTCTACACACTACACTCTATACCCTACACTCTAATCCCTACACTCTACACTCTATACCCTACACTCTATACCCTACACTCTATACCCTACACTCTACACTCTCTACCCTACACTCTATACCCTACACTCTATAACATACACTCTATACCCTACACTCTACACCCTACACTCTATACCATACACTCTACACTGTATACCCTACACTCTATACCATACACTCTACACCATACACTCTATAGCATACACTCTATACCCTACACTCTATACCCTACACTCTACACCCTGCACTCTATACCCTACACACTATACCCTACACTCTACACTCTATACCCTACACTCTATACCCTACACTCTATACCCTACACTCTACACTCTATACCCTACACTCTATAGCCTATACTCTACAATCTATACCCTACACTCTATACCCTACACTCTATACCCTACAGTCTATACCCTACACTCTACACTCTATACCTTACACTCCACACTCTATTCCCTACACTCTATACACTACACTCTATACCCTACACTCTATACCCTACACTCTAATCCCTACACTCTACACTCCATACCCTACACTCTATACCCTACACTCTACACTCTATTCCTTACACTCTACACTCTATTCCCTACACTCTATACCCTACACTCTATACCCTACACTCTATACCCTACACTCTATACCCAACACTCTACACCCTACACTCTATACCCTACACTCTATACCATACACTCTATACCCTACACTCTACACTCTATACCCTCCACTCTACACTCTATACCCTACACTCTATACCCTACACTCTATACCCTACACTCTATACCCGACACTCTACACGCTATACCCTACACTCTACACTCTATACCCTACACTCTATACCCTACACTCTATACCCTACACTTTATACCCTACACTCTATACCCTACACTCTACACTCTATACCCTACACTCTATACCCTACACTCTACACCCTACACTCTTTACCCTACACTCTATGCCCTACACTCTATACCCTACACTCTATACCATACACTCTACACGCTATACCCTACACTCTATACCATACACTCTACACCATACACTCTATAGCATACACTCTATACCCTACACTCTACACTCTATACCCTACACTCTATACCCTACACTCTACACCCTGCACTCTATACCCTACACACTATACCCTACACTCTACACTCTATACCCTACACTCTATACCCTACACTCTATACCCTACACTCTATACCCTACACTCTACACTCTATACCCTACACTCTACACACTACACTCTATACCCTACACTCTAATCCCTACACTCTACACTCTATACACTACACTCTATACCCTACACTCTATACCCTACACTCTACACTCTCTACCCTACACTCTATACCCTACACTCTATAACATACACTCTATACCCTACACTCTACACCCTACACTCTATACCATACACTCTACACTCTATACCCTACACTCTATACCATACACTCTACACCATACACTCTATAGCATACACTCTATACCCTACACTCTACACTCTATACCCTACACTCTATACCCTACACTCTACACCCTGCACTCTATACCCTACACACTATACCCTACACTCTACACTCTATACCCTACACTCTATACCCTACACTCTATACCCTACACTCTACTCTCTATACCCTACACTCTATAGCCTACACTCTACAATCTATACCCTACACTCTATACCCTACACTCTATACCCTACAGTCTATACCCTACACTCTATACCCTACACTCTACACTCTATACCTTACACTCCACACTCTATTCCCTACACTCTATACCCTACACTCTATACCCTACACTCTATACCCTACACTCTATACCCTACACTCTACACCCTACACTCTATACCCTACACTCTATACCATTCACTCTATACCCTACACTCTACACTCTATACCCTACACTCTACACCCTACACTCTATACCCTACACTCTAATCCCTACACTCTACACTCTATACCTTACACTCTATACCCTACACTCTACACTCTATACCTTACATTCTACACTCTATTCCCTACACTCTATACCCTACACTCTATACCCTACACTCTATACCCTACACTCTATACCCTACACTCTACACCCTACACTCTATACCCTACACTCTATACCATACACTCTATACCCTACACTCTAATCCCTACACTCTACACTCTATACCCTACACTCTATACCCTACACTCTATACCCTACACTCTACACTCTCTACCCTACACTCTATACCCTACACTCTGTACCCTACACTCTATACCCTACACTCTACACTCTATACCCTACACTCTACACTCTATACACTACACTCTATACCCTACACTCTATACCCTACACTCTATACCCTACAATCTACACTCTATGCCCTACACTCTACACTCTATACCCTACACTCTACACTCTATACCCTACACTCTACACTCTATACCCTACACTGTATACCCTACACTCTATACCCTACACTCTATACCCTACACTCTATACCCTACACTCTACACTCTATACCCTACACTCTACACTCTATACCCTACACTGTATACCCTACACTCTATACCCTACACTCTATACCCTACACTCTATACCCTACAATCTACACTCTATGCCCTACACTCTACACCCTACACTCTATACCCTACACTCTAATCCCTACACTCTACACTCTCTACCCTACACTCTATACCCTACACTCTATACCCTACACTCTACACTCTATACCCTACACTCTATACCCTACACTCTATGCCCTACACTCTATACCCTACAATCTATACCCTACACTCAATACCCTACACTCTATACCCTACACTCTACACTCTATACCCTACACTCTATACCCTACACTCTATACCCTACACTCTACACTCTATACCCTACACTCTATACCCTACACTCTATGCCCTACACTCTATACCCTACACTCTATACCCTACACTCTATACCCTACACTCTACACTCTATACCCTACACTCTACACTCTATACCCTACACACTATACCCTACACTCTATACCCTACACTCTAATCCCTACACTCTACACTCTATACCCTACACTCTATACCCTACACTCTACACTCTATACCTTACACTCTACACTCTATTCCCTACACTCTATACCCTACACTCTATACCCTACACTCTATACCCTACACTCTATACCCAACACTCTACACCCTACACTCTATACCCTACACTCTATACCATACACTCTATACCCTACACTCTACACTCTATACCCTACACTCTACACTCTATACCCTACACTCTATACCCTACACTCTATACCCGACACTCTACATGCTATACCCTACACTCTACACTCTATACCCTACACTCTATACCCTACACTCTATACCCTACACTCTATACCCCACACTCTATACCCTACACTCTACACTCTATACCCTACACTCTATACCCTACACTCTACACCCTACACTCTATACCCTACACTCTATGCCCTACACTCTATACCCTACACTCTATACCCTACACTCTATACCCTACACTCTATACCCTACACTCTATACCATACACTCTACACTCTATATCCTACACTCTCTACCCTACACTCTACACTCTATACCCTACACTCTATACCCTACACTCTAATCCCTACACTCTACACTCTATACCCTACACTCTACACTCTATAACCTACACTCTATATCCTACACTCTACACTCTATACCATACATTCTATACCCTACACTCTATACCATACACTCTATACCCTACACTCTACACCCTACACTCTATACCCTACACTCTATACCCTACACTCTATTCCCTACACTCTATACCCTACACTCTACACCCTACACTCTATACCCTACACTCTATACCATACACTCTATACCCTACACTCTACACTCTATACCCTACACTCTACATCCCACACTCTATACCCTACACTCTAATCCCGACACTCTACACTCTATACCCTACCCTACACTCTATACCCTACACTCTACACTCTCTACCCTACACTCTATACCCTACACTCTATAACATACACTCTCTACCCTACACTCTATACCCTACACTCTATAACATACACTCTATACCATACACTCTACAATCTATACCCTACACTCTATACCATACACTCTACACCATACACTCTATAGCGTACACTCTATACCCTACACTCTACACTCTATACCCTACACTCTATACCCTACACTCTACACCCTGCACTCTATACCGTACACACTATACCCTACACTCTACACTCTATACCCTACACTCTATACCCTACACTCTATACCCTACACTCTATACCCTACACTCTACACTCTATACCCTACACTCTATAGCCTACACTCTACAATCTATACCCTACACTCTATACCCTACACTCTATACCCTACAGTCTATACCCTACACTCTATACCCTACACTCTACACTCTATACCTTACACTCTACACTCTATTCCCTACACTCTATACCCTACACTCTATACCCTACACTCTATACCCTACACTCTATACCCTACACTCTACACCCTACACTCTATACCCTACACTCTATACCATACACTCTATACCCTACACTCTACACTCTATACCCTACACTCTACACCCTACACTCTATACCCTACACTCTAATCCCTTCACTCTACACTCTATACCCTACACTCTATACCCTACACTCTACACTCTATACCTTACACTCTACACTCTATTCCCTACACTCTATACCCTACACTCTATACCCTACACTCTATACCCTACTCTCTACACCCTACACTCTATACCATACACTCTATACACTACACTCTACACTCTATACCCTACACTCTACACCCTACACTCTATACCCTACACTCTAATCCCTACACTCTACACTCTATACTCTACACTCTATACCCTACACTCTATACCCTACACTCTACAGACTCTACCCTACACTCTATACCCTACACTCTATACCCTACACTCTATACCCTACACTCTACACTCTATACCCTACACTCTACACTCTATACCCTACACTCTATACCTTACACTCTATACCCTACACTCTATACCCTACACTCTAATCCCTACACTCTACACTCTATACCCTACACTCTATACCCTACACTCTACACTCTGTACCTTACACTCTACACTCTATTCCCTACACTCTATACCCTACACTCTATACCCTACACTCTATACCCTACACTCTATACCCAACACTCTACACCCTACACTCTATACCCTACACTCTATACCATACACTCTATACCCTACACTCTACACTCTATACCCTACACTCTACACTTTATACCCTACACTCTATACCCTACACTCTATACCCTACACTCTATACCATACACTCCATACCCTACACTCTATACCGTACACTCTATACCCTACACTCTATACCCTACAATCTATACCCTACACTCTACACCCTACACTATATACCTTACACTCTATACCCTACACTCTATACCCTACACTCTAAACTCTATACCCTACACTCTACACTCTATACCCTACACTCTATAACATACACTCTATACCCTACACTCTACACTCTATACCCTACACTCTATACCATACACTCTACACCATACACTCTATAGCATACACTCTATACCCTACACTCTACACTCTATACCCTACACTCTATACCCTACACTCTACACCCTGCACTCTATACCCTACACACTATACCCTACACTCTACACTCTATACCCTACACTCTATACCCTACACTCTATACCCTACACTCTATACCCTACACTCTATACCCTACACTCTATAGCCTACAATCTATACCCTACACTTTATACCCTACAGTCTATACCCTACACTCTATACCCTACACTCTACACTCTATACCTTACACTCTACACTCTATTCCCTACACTCTATACCCTACACTCTATACCCTACACTCTATACCCTACACTCTATACCCTACACTCTACACCCTACACTCTATACCCTACACTCTATACCATACACTCTATACCCTACACTCTACACTCTATACCCTACACTCTACACCCTACACTCTATACCCTACACTCTAATCCCTACACTCTACACTCTATACCCTACACTCTACACCCTACACTCTATACCCTACACTCTAATCCCTACACTCTACACTCTATACCCTACACTCTATACCCTAAACTCTACACTCTATACCTTACACTCTACACTCTATTCCCTACACTCTATACCCTACACTCTATACCCTACACTCTATACCCTACACTCTACACCCTACACTCTATACCCTACACTCTATACCATACACTCTATACCCTACACTCTACACTCTATACCCTACACTCTACACACTACACTCTATACCCTACACTCTAATCCCTACACTCTACACTCTATACCCTACACTCTATACCCTACACTCTATACCCTACACTCTACACTCTCTACCCTACACTCTATACCCTACACTCTATAACATACACTCTATACCCTACACTCTACACCCTACACTCTATACCATACACTCTACACTGTATACCCTACACTCTATACCATACACTCTACACCATACACTCTATAGCATACACTCTATACCCTACACTCTATACCCTACACTCTACACCCTGCACTCTATACCCTACACACTATACCCTACACTCTACACTCTATACCCTACACTCTATACCCTACACTCTATACCCTACACTCTACACTCTATACCCTACACTCTATAGCCTATACTCTACAATCTATACCCTACACTCTATACCCTACACTCTATACCCTACAGTCTATACCCTACACTCTACACTCTATACCTTACACTCCACACTCTATTCCCTACACTCTATACACTACACTCTATACCCTACACTCTATACCCTACACTCTAATCCCTACACTCTACACTCCATACCCTACACTCTATACCCTACACTCTACACTCTATTCCTTACACTCTACACTCTATTCCCTACACTCTATACCCTACACTCTATACCCTACACTCTATACCCTACACTCTATACCCAACACTCTACACCCTACACTCTATACCCTACACTCTATACCATACACTCTATACCCTACACTCTACACTCTATACCCTCCACTCTACACTCTATACCCTACACTCTATACCCTACACTCTATACCCTACACTCTATACCCGACACTCTACACGCTATACCCTACACTCTACACTCTATACCCTACACTCTATACCCTACACTCTATACCCTACACTTTATACCCTACACTCTATACCCTACACTCTACACTCTATACCCTACACTCTATACCCTACACTCTACACCCTACACTCTTTACCCTACACTCTATGCCCTACACTCTATACCCTACACTCTATACCCTACACTCTATACCCTACACTCTACACTCTATACCCTACACTCTATACCCTACACTCTATGCCCTACACTCTACACTCTATACCCTACACTCTATACCCTACACTCTATACCCTACACTCTATACCCTACACTCTACACTCTATATCCTACACTATCTACCCTACACTCTACACTCTATACCCTACACTCTATACCCTACACTCTATGCCCTACACTCTACACTCTATACCCTACACTCTATACCCTACACTCTATACCCTACACTCTATACCCTACACTCTACACTCTATATCCTACACTATCTACCCTACACTCTACACTCTACACCCTACACTCTATACCCTACACTCTATACCATACACTCTATACCCTACACTCTACACTCTATACCCTACACTCTACACTTTATACCCTACACTCTATACCCTACACTCTATACCCTACACTCTATACCATACACTCCATACCCTACACTCTATACCGTACACTCTATACCCTACACTCTATACCCTACAATCTATACCCTACACTCTACACCCTACACTCTATACCTTACACTCTATACCCTACACTCTATACCCTACACTCTAAACTCTATACCCTACACTCTACACTCTATACCCTACACTCTATAACATACACTCTATACCCTACACTCTACACTCTATACCCTACACTCTATACCATACACTCTGCACCATACACTCTATAGCATACACTCTATACCCTACACTCTACACTCTATACCCTACACTCTATACCCTACACTCTACACCCTGCACTCTATACCCTACACACTATACCCTACACTCTACACTCTATACCCTACACTCTATACCCTACACTCTATACCCTACACTCTATACCCTACACTCTATAGCCTACAATCTATACCCTACACTTTATACCCTACAGTCTATACCCTACACTCTATACCCTACACTCTACACTCTATACCTTACACTCTACACTCTATTCCCTACACTCTATACCCTACACTCTATTCCCTACACTCTATACACTACACTCTATACCCTACACTCTATACCCTACACTCTAATCCCTACACTCTACACTCCATACCCTACACTCTATACCCTACACTCTACACTCTATTCCTTACACTCTACACTCTATTCCCTACACTCTATACCCTACACTCTATACCCTACACTCTATACCCTACACTCTATACCCAACACTCTACACCCTACACTCTATACCCTACACTCTATACCATACAATCTATACCCTACACTCTACACTCTATACCCTCCACTCTACACTCTATACCCTACACTCTATACCCTACACTCTATACCCTACACTCTATACCCGACACTCTACACGCTATACCCTACACTCTACACTCTATACCCTACACTCTATACCCTACACTCTATACCCTACACTTTATACCCTACACTCTATACCCTACACTCTACACTCTATACCCTACACTCTATACCCTACACTCTACACCCTACACTCTTTACCCTACACTCTATGCCCTACACTCTATACCCTACACTCTATACCCTACACTCTATACCCTACACTCTACACTCTATACCCTACACTCTATACCCTACACTCTATGCCCTACACTCTACACTCTATACCCTACACTCTATACCCTACACTCTATACCCTACACTCTATACCCTACACTCTACACTCTATATCCTACACTATCTACCCTACACTCTACACTCTATACCCTACACTCTATACCCTACACTCTATGCCCTACACTCTACACTCTATACCCTACACTCTATACCCTACACTCTATACCCTACACTCTATACCCTACACTCTACACTCTATATCCTACACTATCTACCCTACACTCTACACTCTACACCCTACACTCTATACCCTACACTCTATACCATACACTCTATACCCTACACTCTACACTCTATACCCTACACTCTACACTTTATACCCTACACTCTATACCCTACACTCTATACCCTACACTCTATACCATACACTCCATACCCTACACTCTATACCGTACACTCTATACCCTACACTCTATACCCTACAATCTATACCCTACACTCTACACCCTACACTCTATACCTTACACTCTATACCCTACACTCTATACCCTACACTCTAAACTCTATACCCTACACTCTACACTCTATACCCTACACTCTATAACATACACTCTATACCCTACACTCTACACTCTATACCCTACACTCTATACCATACACTCTACACCATACACTCTATAGCATACACTCTATACCCTACACTCTACACTCTATACCCTACACTCTATACCCTACACTCTACACCCTGCACTCTATACCCTACACACTATACCCTACACTCTACACTCTATACCCTACACTCTATACCCTACACTCTATACCCTACACTCTATACCCTACACTCTATACCCTACACTCTATAGCCTACAATCTATACCCTACACTTTATACCCTACAGTCTATACCCTACACTCTATACCCTACACTCTACACTCTATACCTTACACTCTACACTCTATTCCCTACACTCTATACCCTACACTCTATACCCTACACTCTATACCCTACACTCTATACCCTACACTCTACACCCTACACTCTATACCCTACACTCTATACCATACACTCTATACCCTACACTCTACACTCTATACCCTACACTCTACACTCTACACTCTATACCCTACACTCTAATCCCTACACTCTACACTCTATACCCTACACTCTATACCCTAAACTCTACACTCTATACCTTACACTCTACACTCTATTCCCTACACTCTATACCCTACACTCTATACCCTACACTCTATACCCTACACTCTACACCCTACACTCTATACCCTACACTCTATACCATACACTCTATACCCTACACTCTACACTCTATACCCTACACTCTACACACTACACTCTATACCCTACACTCTAATCCCTACACTCTACACTCTATACCCTACACTCTATACCCTACACTCTATACCCTACACTCTACACTCTCTACCCTACACTCTATACCCTACACTCTATAACATACACTCTATACCCTACACTCTACACCCTACACTCTATACCATACACTCTACACTGTATACCCTACACTCTATACCATACACTCTACACCATACACTCTATAGCATACACTCTATACCCTACACTCTACACTCTATACCCTACACTCTATACCCTACACTCTACACCCTGCACTCTATACCCTACACACTATACCCTACACTCTACACTCTATACCCTACACTCTATACCCTACACTCTATACCCTACACTCTACACTCTATACCCTACACTCTATAGCCTATACTCTACAATCTATACCCTACACTCTATACCCTACACTCTATACCCTACAGTCTATACCCTACACTCTACACTCTATACCTTACACTCCACACTCTATTCCCTACACTCTATACACTACACTCTATACCCTACACTCTATACCCTACACTCTAATCCCTACACTCTACACTCTATACCCTACACTCTATACCCTACACTCTACACTCTATACCTTACACTCTACACTCTATTCCCTACACTCTATACCCTACACTCTATACCCTACACTCTATACCCTACACTCTATACCCAACACTCTACACCCTACACTCTATACCCTACACTCTATACCATACACTCTATACCCTACACTCTACACTCTATACCCTCCACTCTACACTCTATACCCTACACTCTATACCCTACACTCTATACCCTACACTCTATACCCGACACTCTACACGCTATACCCTACACTCTACACTCTATACCCTACACTCTATACCCTACACTCTATACCCTACACTTTATACCCTACACTCTATACCCTACACTCTACACTCTATACCCTACACTCTATACCCTACACTCTACACCCTACACTCTTTACCCTACACTCTATGCCCTACACTCTATACCCTACACTCTATACCCTACACTCTATACCCTACACTCTACACTCTATACCCTACACTCTATACCCTACACTCTATGCCCTACACTCTACACTCTATACCCTACACTCTATACCCTACACTCTATACCCTACACTCTATACCCTACACTCTACACTCTATATCCTACACTATCTACCCTACACTCTACACTCTATACCCTACACTCTATACCCTACACTCTAATCCCTACACTCTACACTCTATACCCTACACTCTATACCCTACACTCTATACCCTACGCTCTACACTCTATACCCTACACTCTATATCCTACACTCTACACTCTATACCATACATTCTATACCCTACACTCTATACCATACACTCTATACCCTACACTCTACACCCTACACTCTATACCCTACACTCTATACCCTACACTCTATACCCTACACTCTATACCATACACTCTACACCCTACACTCTATACCCTACACTCTATACCATACACTCTATACCCTACACTCTACACTCTATACCCTACACTCTACACCCTACACTCTATACCCTACACTCTAATCCCTACACTCTACACTCTATACCCTACACTCTATACCCTAAACTCTACACTCTATACCTTACACTCTACACTCTATTCCCTACACTCTATACCCTACACTCTATACCCTACACTCTATACCCTACACTCTACACCCTACACTCTATACCCTACACTCTATACCATACACTCTATACCCTACACTCTACACTCTATACCCTACACTCTACACACTACACTCTATACCCTACACTCTAATCCCTACACTCTACACTCTATACCCTACACTCTATACCCTACACTCTATACCCTACACTCTACACTCTCTACCCTACACTCTATACCCTACACTCTATAACATACACTCTATACCCTACACTCTACACCCTACACTCTATACCATACACTCTACACTCTATACCCTACACTCTATACCATACACTCTACACCATACACTCTATAGCATACACTCTATACCCTACACTCTACACTCTATACCCTACACTCTATACCCTACACTCTACACCCTGCACTCTATACCCTACACACTATACCCTACACTCTACACTCTATACCCTACACTCTATACCCTACACTCTATACCCTACACTCTACACTCTATACCCTACACTCTATAGCCTATACTCTACAATCTATACCCTACACTCTATACCCTACACTCTATACCCTACAGTCTATACCCTACACTCTACACTCTATACCTTACACTCCACACTCTATTCCCTACACTCTATACACTACACTCTATACCCTACACTCTATACCCTACACTCTAATCCCTACACTCTACACTCTATACCCTACACTCTATACCCTACACTCTACACTCTATTCCTTACACTCTACACTCTATTCCCTACACTCTATACCCTACACTCTATACCCTACACTCTATACCCTACACTCTATACCCAACACTCTACACCCTACACTCTATACCCTACACTCTATACCATACACTCTATACCCTACACTCTACACTCTATACCCTCCACTCTACACTCTATACCCTACACTCTATACCCTACACTCTATACCCTACACTCTATACCCGACACTCTACACGCATAATACCCTACACTCTACACTCTATACCCTACACTCTATACCCTACACTCTATACCCTACACTTTATACCCTACACTCTATACCCTACACTCTACACTCTATACCCTACACTCTATACCCTACACTCTACACCCTACACTCTTTACCCTACACTCTATGCCCTACACTCTATACCCTACACTCTATACCCTACACTCCATACCCTACACTCTACACTCTATACCCTACACTCTATACCCTACACTCTATGCCCTACACTCTACACTCTATACCCTACACTCTATACCCTACACTCTATACCCTACACTCTATACCCTACACTCTACACTCTATATCCTACACTATCTACCCTACACTCTACACTCTATACCCTACACTCTATACCCTACACTCTATGCCCTACACTCTACACTCTATACCCTACACTCTATACCCTACACTCTATACCCTACACTCTATACCCTACACTCTACACTCTATATCCTACACTATCTACCCTACACTCTACACTCTACACCCTACACTCTATACCCTACACTCTATACCATACACTCTATACCCTACACTCTACACTCTATACCCTACACTCTACACTTTATACCCTACACTCTATACCCTACACTCTATACCCTACACTCTATACCATACACTCCATACCCTACACTCTATACCGTACACTCTATACCCTACACTCTATACCCTACAATCTATACCCTACACTCTACACCCTACACTCTATACCTTACAATCTATACCCTACACTCTATACCCTACACTCTAAACTCTATACCCTACACTCTACACTCTATACCCTACACTCTATAACATACACTCTATACCCTACACTCTACACTCTATACCCTACACTCTATACCATACACTCTACACCATACACTCTATAGCATACACTCTATACCCTACACTCTACACTCTATACCCTACACTCTATACCCTACACTCTACACCCTGCACTCTATACCCTACACACTATACCCTACACTCTACACTCTATACCCTACACTCTATACCCTACACTCTATACCCTACACTCTATACCCTACACTCTATACCCTACACTCTATAGCCTACAATCTATACCCTACACTTTATACCCTACAGTCTATACCCTACACTCTATACCCTACACTCTACACTCTATACCTTACACTCTACACTCTATTCCCTACACTCTATACCCTACACTCTATACCCTACACTCTATACCCTACACTCTATACCCTACACTCTACACCCTACACTCTATACCCTACACTCTATACCATACACTCTATACCCTACACTCTACACTCTATACCCTACACTCTACACTCTACACTCTATACCCTACACTCTAATCCCTACACTCTACACTCTATACCCTACACTCTATAACCTAAACTCTACACTCTATACCTTACACTCTACACTCTATTCCCTACACTCTATACCCTACACTCTATACCCTACACTCTATACCCTACACTCTACACCCTACACTCTATACCCTACACTCTATACCATACACTCTATACCCTACACTCTACACTCTATACCCTACACTCTACACACTACACTCTATACCCTACACTCTAATCCCTACACTCTACACTCTATACCCTACACTCTATACCCTACACTCTATACCCTACACTCTACACTCTCTACCCTACACTCTATACCCTACACTCTATAACATACACTCTATACCCTACACTCTACACCCTACACTCTATACCATACACTCTACACTGTATACCCTACACTCTATACCATACACTCTACACCATACACTCTATAGCATACACTCTATACCCTACACTCTACACTCTATACCCTACACTCTATACCCTACACTCTACACCCTGCACTCTATACCCTACACACTATACCCTACACTCTACACTCTATACCCTACACTCTATACCCTACACTCTATACCCTACACTCTACACTCTATACCCTACACTCTATAGCCTATACTCTACAATCTATACCCTACACTCTATACCCTACACTCTATACCCTACAGTCTATACCCTACACTCTACACTCTATACCTTACACTCCACACTCTATTCCCTACACTCTATACACTACACTCTATACCCTACACTCTATACCCTACACTCTAATCCCTACACTCTACACTCTATACCCTACACTCTATACCCTACACTCTACACTCTATACCTTACACTCTACACTCTATTCCCTACACTCTATACCCTACACTCTATACCCTACACTCTATACCCTACACTCTATACCCAACACTCTACACCCTACACTCTATACCCTACACTCTATACCATACACTCTATACCCTACACTCTACACTCTATACCCTCCACTCTACACTCTATACCCTACACTCTATACCCTACACTCTATACCCTACACTCTATACCCGACACTCTACACGCTATACCCTACACTCTACACTCTATACCCTACACTCTATACCCTACACTCTATACCCTACACTTTATACCCTACACTCTATACCCTACACTCTACACTCTATACCCTACACTCTATACCCTACACTCTACACCCTACACTCTTTACCCTACACTCTATGCCCTACACTCTATACCCTACACTCTATACCCTACACTCTATACCCTACACTCTACACTCTATACCCTACACTCTATACCCTACACTCTATGCCCTACACTCTACACTCTATACCCTACACTCTATACCCTACACTCTATACCCTACACTCTACACTCTATATCCTACACTATCTACCCTACACTCTACACTCTATACCCTACACTCTATACCCTACACTCTAATCCCTACACTCTACACTCTATACCCTACACTCTATACCCTACACTCTATACCCTACGCTCTACACTCTATACCCTACACTCTATATCCTACACTCTACACTCTATACCATACATTCTATACCCTACACTCTATACCATACACTCTATACCCTACACTCTACACCCTACACTCTATACCCTACACTCTATACCCTACACTCTATACCCTACACTCTACACCCTACACTCTATACCCTACACTCTATACCATACACTCTATACCCTACACTCTATACCCTACACTCTACACTCTAAACCCTACACTCTATACCCTACACTCTATACCCTACACTCTATACCCTACACTCTACACTCTATATCCTACACTCTCTACCCTACACTCTACACTTTATACCCTACACTCTATACCCTACACTCTAATCCCTACACTCTACACTCTATACCCTACACTCTATATCCTACACTCTACACTCTATACCATACATTCTATACCCTGCACTCTATACCATACACTCTACACCCTACACTCTATACCCTACACTCTATACCCTACACTCTATACCCTACACTCTACACCCTACACTCTATACCCTACACTCTATACCCTACACTCTATACCCTACACTCTATACCCTACACTCTACACTCTATACCCTACACTCTATACCCTACACTCTATACCCTACACTCTATACCCTACACTCTACACTCTATATCCTACACTCTCTACCCTACACTCTACACTCTATACCCTACACTCTATACCCTACACTCTAATCCCTACACTCTACACTCTATACCCTACACTCTATACCCTACACTCTATACCCTACACTCTACACTCTATACCCTACACTCTATATCCTACACTCTACACTCTATACCATACATTCTATACCCTACACTCTATACCATACACTCTATACCCTACACTCTACACCCTACACTCTATACCCTACACTCTATACCCTACACTCTATACCCTACACTCTATACCCTACACTCTACACCCTACACTCTATACCCTACACTCTATACCATACACTCTATACCCTACACTCTACACTCTATACCCTACACTCTACATCCTACACTCTATACCCTACACTCTAATCCCGACACTCTACACTCTATACCCTACACTCTATACCCTACACTCTACAATCTCTACCCTACACTCTATACCCTACACTCTATAACATACACTCTATACCCTACACTCTATACCCTACACTCTATACCATGCACTCTACAATCTATACCCTACACTCTATACCATACACTCTACACCATACACTCTATAGCATACACTCTATACCCTACACTCTACACTCTATACCCTACACTCTATACCCTACACTCTACACCCTGCACTCTATACCCTACACACTATACCCTACACTCTACACTCTATACCTTACACTCTCTACCCTACACTCTATACCCTACACTCTATACCCTACACTCTACACTCTATACCCTACACTCTATAGCCTACACTCTACAATCTATACCCTACACTCTATACCCTACACTCTATACCCTACAGTCTATACCCTACACTCTATACCCTACACTCTACACTCTATACCTTACACTCTACACTCTATTCCCTACACTCTATACCCTACACTCTATACCCTACACTCTATACCCTACACTCTATACCCTACACTCTACACCCTACACTCTATACCCTACACTCTGTACCATACACTCTATACCCTACACTCTACACTCTATACCCTACACTCTACACCCTACACTCTATACCCTACACTCTAATCCCTTCACTCTACACTCTATACCCTACACTCTATACCCTACACTCTATACCTTACACTCTACACTCTATTCCCTACACTCTATACCCTACACTCTATACCCTACACTCTATACCCTACACTCTACACCCTACACTCTATACCCTACACTCTATACCATACACTCTATACCCTACACTCTACACTCTATACCCTACACTCTACACCCTACACTCTATACCCTACACTCTAATCCCTACACTCTACTTTCTATACCCTACACTCTATACCCTACACTCTATACCCTACACTCTACACACTCTACCCTACACTCTATACCCTACACTCTATACCCTACACTCTATACCCTACACTCTACACTCTATACCCTACACTTTACACTCTATACCCTACACTCTATACCCTACACTCTATACCCTACACTCTAATCCCTACACTCTACACTCTATACCCTACAGTCTATACCCTACACTCTACACTCTATACCTTACACTCTACACTCTATTCCCTACACTCTATACCCTACACTCTATACCCTACACTCTATACCCTACACTCTATACCCTACACTCTATACCCAACACTCTACACCTTACATTCTATACCCTACACTCTATACCATACAATCTATACCCTACACTCTACACTCTATACCCTACACTCTACACTCTATACCCTACACTCTATACCCTACACTCTATACCCTACAATCTATACCATACACTCTATACCTCACACTCTATACCCTACACTCTATACCCTACACTCTATACCATACACTCTATACCCTACACTCTATACCGTACACTCTATACCCTACACTCTATACCCTACACTCTATACCCTACACTCTACACCCTACACTCTATACCTTACACTCTATACCCTACACTCTATACCCTACACTCTAAACTCTATACCCTACACTCTACACTCTATACCCTACACTCTATACCCTACACTCTATACCCTACACTCTATACCCTACACTCTATACCCTACACTGTATACCCTACACTCTATACCCTACACTCTATACCCTACACTCTACACTCTATACCCTACACTCTATACCCTACACTCTATACCCTACACTCTACACTTTATGCACTACACTCTATACCCTACACTCTATACCCTACACTCTACACCCTACACTCTATACCCTACACTCTATACCATATACTCTATACCCTACACTCTACACTCTATACCCTACACTCTACACCCTACACTCTATACCCTACACTCTAATCCCAACACTCTACACTCTATACCCTACACTCTATACCCTACAGTCTACACTCTATACCTTACACTCTACACTCTATTCCCTACACTCTATACCCTACACTCTATACCCTACACTCTATACCCTACACTCTATACCCTACACTCTACACCCTACACTCTATACCCTACACTCTATACCATACACTCTATACCCTACACTCTACACTCTATACCCTACACTCTACACCCTACACTCTATACCCTACACTCTAATCCCTACACTCTACACTCTATACCCTACACTCTATCCCCTACACTCTATACCCTACACTCTACACTCTCTACCCTACACTCTATACCCTACACTCTATACCCTACACTCAACACTCTATACCCTACACTCTACACTCTATACCCTACACTCTATACCCTACACTCTATACCCTACACTCTATACCCTACACTCTATACCATACACTCTATACCCTACACTCTATACCCTACACTCTATCCTACACACTATACCCTACACTCTACACTCTATACCCTACACACTATACCCTACACTCTATACCCTACACTCTACACTCTATACCCTACACTCTATAGCCTACACTCTACAATCTATACCCTACACTCTATACCCTACACTCTATACCCTACAGTCTATACCCTACACTCTATACCCTACACTCTACACTCTAAACCTTACACTCTACACTCTATTCCCTACACTCTATACCCTACACTCTATACCCTACACTCTATACCCTATACTCTAAACCCTACACTCTATACCCTACACTCTATACCATATACTCTATACCCTACACTCTACACTCTATACCCTACACTCTACACCCTACACTCTATACCCTACACTCTAATCCCAACACTCTACACTCTATACCCTACACTCTATACCCTACACTCTACACTCTATACCTTACACTCTACACTCTATTCCCTATACTCTATACCCTACACTCTATACCCTACACTCTATACCCTACACTCTATACCCTACACTCTACACCCTACACTCTATACCCTACACTCTATACCATACACTCTATACCCTACACTCTACACTCTATACCCTACACTCTACACCCTACACTCTATACCCTACACTCTAATCCCTACACTCTATTCCCTACACTCTACACTCTATACCCTACACTCTATACCATACACTCTATACCCTACACTCTATACCGTACACTCTATACCCTACACTCTATACCTTACACTCTACACTCTATTCCCTACACTCTATACCCTACACTCTATACCCTACACTCTATACCCTACACTCTACACCCTACACTCTATACCCTACACTCTATACCCTACACTCTATACCCTACACTCTACACTCTCTACCCTACACTCTATACCCTACACTCTATACCCTACACTCTACACGCTATACCCTACACTCTATACCCTACACTCTATACCCTACACTCTATACCCTACACTCTATACCATACACTCTATACCCTACACTCTATACCCTACACTCTGAACCCTACACTCTATACCCTACACTCTACTCCCTACACTCTATACGCTACACTCTATACCCTACACTCTACACTCTATACCCTACACTCTATACCCTACACTCTATACCCTACACTCTATACCCTACACTCTACACTCTATACCCTACACTCTACACGCTATACCCTACACTCTATACCCTACACTCTATACCCTACACTCTATACCCTACACTCTACACTATATACCCTACACTCTATACCCTACACTCTACACTCTATACCCTACACTCTACACTCTATACCCTACACTCTATACCCTACACTCAATACCCTACACTCTATACCCTACACTCTACACTCTATACCCTACACTCTATACCCTACACTCTATACCCTACACTCTACACTCTATACCCTACACTCTATACCCTACACCCTATGCCCTACACTCTATACCCTACACTCTACACCCTACACTCTATACCTTACACTCTATACCCTACTCTCTATACCCTACACTCTAAACTCTATACCCTACACTCTATACCCTACACTCTATAACATACACGCTACACCCTACACTCTATACCCTACAATCTATACCATACACTCTATACCCTACACTCTATACCCTACACTCTATACCATACACTCTATACCCTACACTCTATACCGTACACTCTATACCCTACACTCTATACCCTACACTCTATACCCTACACTCTACACCCTACACTCTATACCTTACACTCTATACCCTACACTCTATACCCTACACTCTAAACTCTATACCCTACACTCTACACTCTATACCCTACACTCTATACCCTACACTCTATACCCTACACTCTATACCCTACACTCTATACCCTACACTCTACACCTTACACTCTATACCCTACACTCTATACCCTACACTCTAAACTCTATACCCTACACTCTACACTCTATACCCTACACTCTACACTCTATACCCTACACTCTACACTCTACACTCTATACCCTACACTCTACACTCTATACCCTACACTCTATAACATACACTCTATACCCTACACTCTATACCATACACTCTATACCCTACACTCTATACCCTACACTCTATACTATACACTCTGTACCCTACACTCTATACCGTACACTCTATACCCTACACTCTATACCCTACACTCTATACCCTACACTCTACACCCTACACTCTATACCTTACACTCTATACCCTACACTCTATACCCTACACTCTAAACTCTATACCCTGCACTCTACACTCTATACCCTACACTCTATACCCTACACTCTACACCCTACACTCTATACCCTACACTCTATACCCTACACTCTATACCCTACACTCTACATTCTATACCCTACACTCTACACTCTATACCCTACACTCTATAACATACACTCTATACCCTACACTCTATACCCTACACTCTATACCCTACACTCTACACTCTATACCCTACACTCTATACCATACACTCTACACCATACACTCTATAGCATACACTCTATACCCTACACTCTACATTCTATACCCTACACTCTATACCCTACACTCTACACCCTGCACTCTATACCCTACACACTCTACCCTACACTCTACACTCTATACCCTACACTCTATACCCTACACTCTATACCCTACACTCTATACCCTACACTCTATACCCTACACTCTATAGCCTACAATCTATACCCTACACTCTATACCCTACAGTCTATACCCTACACTCTATACCCTACACTCTACACTCTATACTTTACACTCTACACTCTATTCCCTACACTCTATACCTTACACTCTATACCCTACACTCTATACCCTACACTCTATACCCTACACTCTACACCCTACACTCTATAACCTACACTCTATACCATACACTCTATACCCTACACTCTACACTCTATACCCTACACTCTACACACTACACTCTATACCCTACACTCTAATCCCTACACTCTACACTCTATACCCTACACTCTATACCCTACACTCTATACCCTACACTCTACACTCTCTACCCTACACTCTATACCCTACACTCTATAACATACACTCTATACCCTACACTCTACACTCTACACTCTATACCATACACTCAACACTCTATACCCTACACTCTATACCATACACTCTACACCATACACTCTATAGCATACACTCTATACCCTACACTCTACACTCTATACCCTACACTCTATACCCTACACTCTACACCCTGCACTCTATACCCTACACACTATACCCTACACTCTACACTCTATACCCTACACTCTATACCCTACACTCTATACCCTACACTCTATACCCTACACTCTACACTGTATACCCTACACTCTATAGCCTACACGCTACAATCTATACCCTACACTCTATACCCTACACTCTATACCCTACAGTCTATACCCTACACTCTATACCCTACACTCTACACTCTATACCTTACACTCCACACTCTATTCCCTACACTCTATACCCTACACTCTATACCCTACACTCTATACCCTACACTCTATACCCTACACTCTACACCCTACACTCTATACCCTACACTCTATACCATACACTCTATACCCTACACTCTACACTCTATACCCTACACTCTACACCCTACACTCTATACCCTACACTCTAATCCCTACACTCTACACTCTATACCTTACACTCTATACCCTACACTCTACATTCTATACCTTACACGCTACACTCTATTCCCTACACTCTATACCCTACACTCTATACCCTACACTCTATACCCTACACTCTACACCCTACACTCTATACCCTACACTCTATACCATACACTCTATACCCTACACTCTACACTCTATACCCTACACTCCACACCCTACACTCTATACCCTACACTCTAATCCCTACACTCTACACTCTATACCCTACACTCTATACCCTACACTCTATACCCTACACTCTACACTCTCTACCCTACACTCTATACCTTACACTCTGTACCCTACACTCTATACCCTACACTCTACACTCTATACCCTACACTCTACACTCTATACCCTACACTCTATACCCTACACTCTATACCCTACACTCTATACCCTACAATCTACACTCTATGCCCTACACTCTAAACTCTATACCCTACACTCTACACTCTATACCCTACACTCTACACTCTATACCCTACACTGTATACCCTACACTCTATACCCTGCACTCTATACCCTACACTCTATACCCTACACTCTACACTCTATACCCTACACTCTACACTCTATACCCTACACTGTATACCCTACACTCTATACCCTGCACTCTATACCCTACACTCTATACCCTACACTCTACACTCTATGCCCTACACTCTACACTCTGTACCTTACACTCAACATGTGGCAAACCGGTGAGCATGTGGCTCTATTAGTATAGGAGATACCTGAAAACATATCACACTTTTCATCATAGTGCTTTTACCAATGCATAAAATGCATGGAGAAGTCATTTCGAATGACTGGTCCTCAGTGTTGTGAGAACGATGACTGGTTAAAATTTTTGGTGGTTTCTTGTTCAGTCCATAGGCCTACATCATGTGGCAAACCGGTGAGCATGTGGCTCTATTAGTATAGGAGATACCTGAAAACATATCACACTTTTCATCATAGTGCTTTTACCAATGCATAAAATGCATGGAGAAGTCATTTCGAATGACTGGTCCTCAGTGTTGTGAGAACGATGACTGGTTAAAATTTTTGGTGGTTTCTTGTTCAGTCCATAGGCCTACATCATGTGGCAAACCGGTGAGCATGTGGCTCTATTAGTATAGGAGATACCTGAAAACATATCACACTTTTCATCATAGTGCTTTTACCAATGCATAAAATGCATGGAGAAGTCATTTCGAATGACTGGTCCTCAGTGTTGTGAGAACGATGACTGGTTAAAATTTTTGGTGGTTTCTTGTTCAGTCCATAGGCCTACATCATGTGGCAAACCGGTGAGCATGTGGCTCTATTAGTATAGGAGATACCTGAAAACATATCACACTTTTCATCATAGTGCTTTTACCAATGCATAAAATGCATGGAGAAGTCATTTCGAATGACTGGTCCTCAGTGTTGTGAGAACGATGACTGGTTAAAATTTTTGGTGGTTTCTTGTTCAGTCCATAGGCCTACATCATGTGGCAAACCGGTGAGCATGTGGCTCTATTAGTATAGGAGATACCTGAAAACATATCACACTTTTCATCATAGTGCTTTTACCAATGCATAAAATGCATGGAGAAGTCATTTCGAATGACTGGTCCTCAGTGTTGTGAGAACGATGACTGGTTAAAATTTTTGGTGGTTTCTTGTTCAGTCCATAGGCCTACATCATGTGGCAAACCGGTGAGCATGTGGCTCTATTAGTATAGGAGATACCTGAAAACATATCACACTTTTCATCATAGTGCTTTTACCAATGCATAAAATGCATGGAGAAGTCATTTCGAATGACTGGTCCTCAGTGTTGTGAGAACGATGACTGGTTAAAATTTTTGGTGGTTTCTTGTTCAGTCCATAGGCCTACATCATGTGGCAAACCGGTGAGCATGTGGCTCTATTAGTATAGGAGATACCTGAAAACATATCACACTTTTCATCATAGTGCTTTTACCAATGCATAAAATGCATGGAGAAGTCATTTCGAATGACTGGTCCTCAGTGTTGTGAGAACGATGACTGGTTAAAATTTTTGGTGGTTTCTTGTTCAGTCCATAGGCCTACATCATGTGGCAAACCGGTGAGCATGTGGCTCTATTAGTATAGGGGATACCTGAAAACATCACACTTTTCATCATAGTGCTTTTACCAATGCATAAAATGCATGGAGAAGTCATTTCGAATGACTGGTCCTCAGTGTTGTGAGAACGATGACTGGTTAAAATTTTTGGTGGTTTCTTGTTCAGTCCATAGGCCTACATCATGTGGCAAACCGGTGAGCATGTGGCTCTATTAGTATAGGAGATACCTGAAAACATATCACACTTTTCATCATAGTGCTTTTACCAATGCATAAAATGCATGGAGAAGTCATTTCGAATGACTGGTCCTCAGTGTTGTGAGAACGATGACTGGTTAAAATTTTTGGTGGTTTCTTGTTCAGTCCATAGGCCTACATCATGTGGCAAACCGGTGAGCATGTGGCTCTATTAGTATAGGAGATACCTGAAAACATATCACACTTTTCATCATAGTGCTTTTACCAATGCATAAAATGCATGGAGAAGTCATTTCGAATGACTGGTCCTCAGTGTTGTGAGAACGATGACTGGTTAAAATTTTTGGTGGTTTCTTGTTCAGTCCATAGGCCTACATCATGTGGCAAACCGGTGAGCATGTGGCTCTATTAGTATAGGAGATACCTGAAAACATATCACACTTTTCATCATAGTGCTTTTACCAATGCATAAAATGCATGGAGAAGTCATTTCGAATGACTGGTCCTCAGTGTTGTGAGAACGATGACTGGTTAAAATTTTTGGTGGTTTCTTGTTCAGTCCATAGGCCTACATCATGTGGCAAACCGGTGAGCATGTGGCTCTATTAGTATAGGAGATACCTGAAAACATATCACACTTTTCATCATAGTGCTTTTACCAATGCATAAAATGCATGGAGAAGTCATTTCGAATGACTGGTCCTCAGTGTTGTGAGAACGATGACTGGTTAAAATTTTTGGTGGTTTCTTGTTCAGTCCATAGGCCTACATCATGTGGCAAACCGGTGAGCATGTGGCTCTATTAGTATAGGGGATACCTGAAAACATCACACTTTTCATCATAGTGCTTTTACCAATGCATAAAATGCATGGAGAAGTCATTTCGAATGACTGGTCCTCAGTGTTGTGAGAACGATGACTGGTTAAAATTTTTGGTGGTTTCTTGTTCAGTCCATAGGCCTACATCATGTGGCAAACCGGTGAGCATGTGGCTCTATTAGTATAGGAGATAACTGAAAACATATCACACTTTTCATCATATTGCTTTTACCAATGCATAAAATGCATGGAGAAGTCATTTCGAATGACTGGTCCTCAGTGTTGTGAGAACGATGACTGGTTAAAATTTTTGGTGGTTTCTTGTTCAGTCCATAGGCCTACATCATGTGGCAAACCGGTGAGCATGTGGCTCTATTAGTATAGGAGATACCTGAAAACATATCACACTTTTCATCATAGTGCTTTTACCAATGCATAAAATGCATGGAGAAGTCATTTCGAATGACTGGTCCTCAGTGTTGTGAGAACGATGACTGGTTAAAATTTTTGGTGGTTTCTTGTTCAGTCCATAGGCCTACATCATGTGGCAAACCGGTGAGCATGTGGCTCTATTAGTATAGGAGATACCTGAAAACATATCACACTTTTCATCATAGTGCTTTTACCAATGCATAAAATCCATGGAGAAGTCATTTCGAATGACTGGTCCTCAGTGTTGTGAGAACGATGACTGGTTAAGATTTTTGGTGGTTTCTTGTTCAGTCCATAGGCCTACATCATGTGGCAAACCGGTGAGCATGTGGCTCTATTAGTATAGGAGATACCTGAAAACATATCACACTTTTCATCACAGTGCTTTTACCAATGCATAAAATGCATGGAGAAGTCATTTCGAATGACTGGTCCTCAGTGTTGTGAGAACGATGACTGGTTAAAATTTTTGGTGGTTTCTTGTTCAGTCCATAGGCCTACATCATGTGGCAAACCGGTGAGCATGTGGCTCTATTAGTATAGGAGATACCTGAAAACATATCACACTTTTCATCATAGTGCTTTTACCAATGCATAAAATGCATGGAGAAGTCATTTCGAATGACTGGTCCTCAGTGTTGTGAGAACGATGACTGGTTAAAATTTTTGGTGGTTTCTTGTTCAGTCCATAGGCCTACATCATGTGGCAAACCGGTGAGCATGTGGCTCTATTAGTATAGGAGATACCTGAAAACATATCACACTTTTCATCATAGTGCTTTTACCAATGCATAAAATGCATGGAGAAGTCATTTCGAATGACTGGTCCTCAGTGTTGTGAGAACGATGACTGGTTAAAATTTTTGGTGGTTTCTTGTTCAGTCCATAGGCCTACATCATGTGGCAAACCGGTGAGCATGTGGCTCTATTAGTATAGGAGATACCTGAAAACATATCACACTTTTCATCATAGTGCTTTTACCAATGCATAAAATGCATGGAGAAGTCATTTCGAATGACTGGTCCTCAGTGTTGTGAGAACGATGACTGGTTAAAATTTTTGGTGGTTTCTTGTTCAGTCCACAGGCCTACATCATGTGGCAAACCGGTGAGCATGTGGCTCTATTAGTATAGGAGATACCTGAAAACATATCACACTTTTCATCATAGTGCTTTTACCAATGCATAAAATGCATGGAGAAGTCATTTCGAATGACTGGTCCTCAGTGTTGTGAGAACGATGACTGGTTAAAATTTTTGGTGGTTTCTTGTTCAGTCCATAGGCCTACAGCATGTGGCAAACCGGTGAGCATGTGGCTCTATTAGTATAGGAGATACCTGAAAATATATCACACTTTTCATCATAGTGCTTTTACCAATGCATAAAATGCATGGAGAAGTCATTTCGAATGACTGGTCCTCAGTGTTGTGAGAACGATGACTGGTTAAAATTTTTGTGGTTTCTTGTTCAGTCCATAGGCCTACAGCATGTGGCAAACCGGTGAGCATGTGGCTCTATTAGTATAGGACATACCTGAAAACATATCACACTTTTCATCATAGTGCTTTTACCAATGCATAAAATGCATGGAGAAGTCATTTCGAATGACTGGTCCTCAGTGTTGTGAGAACGATGACTGGTTAAAATTTTTGGTGGTTTCTTGTTCAGTCCATAGGCCTACATCATGTGGCAAACCGGTGAGCATGTGGCTCTATTAGTATAGGAGATACCTGAAAACATATCACACTTTTCATCATAGTGCTTTTACCAATGCATAAAATGCATGGAGAAGTCATTTCGAATGACTGGTCCTCAGTGTTGTGAGAACGATGACTGGTTAAAATTTTTGGTGGTTTCTTGTTCAGTCCATAGGCCTACATCATGTGGCAAACCGGTGAGCATGTGGCTCTATTAGTATAGGAGATACCTGAAAACATATCACACTTTTCAATCATAGTGCTTTTACCAATGCATAAAATGCATGGAGAAGTCATTTCGAATGACTGGTCCTCAGTGTTGTGAGAACGATGACTGGTTAAAATTTTTGGTGGTTTCTTGTTCAGTCCATAGGCCTACATCATGTGGCAAACCGGTGAGCATGTGGCTCTATTAGTATAGGAGATACCTGAAAACATATCATACTTTTCATCATAGTGCTTTTACCAATGCATAAAATGCATGGAGAAGTCATTTCGAATGACTGGTCCTCAGTGTTGTGAGAACGATGACTGGTTAAAATTTTTGGTGGTTTCTTGTTCAGTCCATAGGCCTACATCATGTGGCAAACCGGTGAGCATGTGGCTCTATTAGTATAGGAGATACCTGAAAACATATCACACTTTTCATCATAGTGCTTTTACCAATGCATAAAATGCATGGAGAAGTCATTTCGAATGACTGGTCCTCAGTGTTGTGAGAACGATGACTGGTTAAAATTTTTGGTGGTTTCTTGTTCAGTCCATAGGCCTACATCATGTGGCAAACCGGTGAGCATGTGGCTCTATTAGTATAGGAGATACCTGAAAACATATCACACTTTTCATCATAGTGCTTTTACCAATGCATAAAATGCATGGAGAAGTCATTTCGAATGACTGGTCCTCAGTGTTGTGAGAACGATGACTGGTTAAAATTTTTGGTGGTTTCTTGTTCAGTCCATAGGCCTACATCATGTGGCAAACCGGTGAGCATGTGGCTCTATTAGTATAGGAGATACCTGAAAACATATCACACTTTTCAATCATAGTGCTTTTACCAATGCATAAAATGCATGGAGAAGTCATTTCGAATGACTGGTCCTCAGTGTTGTGAGAACGATGACTGGTTAAAATTTTTGGTGGTTTCTTGTTCAGTCCATAGGCCTACATCATGTGGCAAACCGGTGAGCATGTGGCTCTATTAGTATAGGAGATACCTGAAAACATATCACACTTTTCATCATAGTGCTTTTACCAATGCATAAAATGCATGGAGAAGTCATTTCGAATGACTGGTCCTCAGTGTTGTGAGAACGATGACTGGTTAAAATTTTTGGTGGTTTCTTGTTCAGTCCATAGGCCTACATCATGTGGCAAACCGGTGAGCATGTGGCTCTATTAGTATAGGAGATACCTGAAAACATATCACACTTTTCATCATAGTGCTTTTACCAATGCACAAAATGCATGGAGAAGTCATTTCGAATGACTGGTCCTCAGTGTTGTGAGAACGATGACTGGTTAAAATTTTTGGTGGTTTCTTGTTCAGTCCATAGG